>NC_071087.1:112633497-112933497 GCF_027358695.1 Spea bombifrons | reverse complement strand
GCTTAGGAGCTGATATTCATCTCCTGCGAGAGAACCAGATGAGCTAAATGTATTCTCAGTCAGGTGTGTGTGTGTGTGTGTGTGTGTGTGTGTCTGTCGAACCCGTACCATACTCCGAGCCATGAGGAGTGGCAACGCCATCGTCTTCAGACTCTGTCAGTAGCTCTATTAAAGAAAAGGGGAAAAAAGGACACATTCAACTAACACACCTATAGAATGTAACATATTGATGTACGCGTATGGACGCTTTGAGTGCAGGGATAGGGATGGTCAAAAATTCCTACAGAAACACGCATGATGGGAGTTATATGCCATAGTTATACCAAAGAATACCATTTCTACAAATATGAGACCATTTTGTGGTCCACTCATGTCTGCAGGTTACAGCTCTGAATGCATTCATCATTATTGTTTGAGGGTCATGGGAGCTCTAGTCCATAAGAGAAAAGCTCTCTTGCGCACGTGGAAGCTGTTATAGCTGCAAAGGGGGTCAAACTCCAAATTAATGTCCATGGTGTTGGAATGGGTTGTCCAACAGGTACATATAGGTGTGATCATCAGGTGTCCACTTACTTTTGATCATATAGTGTTTATTGTGGGAAGCTCCGACAGGTGGGAAGGCCCATGTTTGCAGGGATCAGGTGATTTTTTTTTCCTGCATGTTGATCTGATTTAGCTATAGATCAACTGCCAGCATAGTAAAGAAAATTGTTTTACAGCTATTGGACAATTTGGATAATGCTGGTGTTAGATGTGCAACATTCTATTAGATCAAATCCCTGTCTACTTTTTTTTTTTTAAATGCACATTGAACTATATTTTGGAAAAAGACTGTGACAATAGCTTGAATTGTCTCTTTATATGTTTTTTCCCCCCACAAGACATTATAAAACAGCAGCAAATATTATTTTGAATTTTAAAGTTGCAGAAGAAATTTATGCTCTCTAATGAAATACTGAATTTCACAGAATTAAATAACTCCTTAACCTTATCATCAGTTTGTCAAGGTGTTTGCCCAATTACACTCAAGTAAAAACATTTCAGATGCCTAGCTCAACCTTCCCCAACAAAAAAATAAAGAAGGTTCACCTGGTTCTTGAAGGCTTGGAACAGATAATACGCTGTGACGCATCCTCCGATAGATCCAAGTAGAGAGGACAACTACCAGGACATAAGTCAGATACAGCAGCAAGTAGACTGTACAGGGTATAAAATAACAGGATATGCTCAGAATAATGGAAATAAAATAGAACACCAAGGATTTGGAAGAAACAAAGATTGTGGGTAATCGCAGTAGAAATCATCAAAAACAAACCTTTAGGTCACTAGATGGTTGCTGGAGGGGCAATATGTGGCACAATAGTGCATATGACCATATATAGCAGTGTTTGTGAGTGACAGAACACAATGGTAAAATTCATAGGATAAGACAAAAATGGGATGTTGTTGGCACTAAAAAAATGTGATGCATGCATTTGATAAAACCATCAGGAAATTGGGTCAGACAAAAGACATACGGTGCAGGAAATTGGTCTAGTCTGCTGGGGACTATAAAAAGGCATATTTGCTCACCTAGGGCTTCTGGCAAGTTCACAGTTCCTTGGTACAGAACATAGAAGGTGAGGAAGACAGCTGCTATGTAAAACACTATGTCTCTTAGAAAAGGACGAGACGCAGCTGTGAATGGTTTCACCAACGCAATCCCTCCGGCCACCACAGTGGTGACAAACACCCCTGCACCTGGTATAAGGAAAAAGAAGTCATATACACACTGCAATTAGAATTTATACATTGTATATATTTTTTTTTATTATTTTTTTTTTGTTTGTTTATTTTTCTTTATTTTTTTTTTTTTTACAAACAATGCAATAAAAGTTTAGTTTTATATACACCACATTCATTTTTTAATCATCAGCATAAATACATTTTTATATATATATATATATATATATATATATATATATATACATACATACACACACTAAACAGGTCTTATTTATTTTCTCAGGCAGCTGCATATTGGCCATATGTTGCAGTTCATTCTTTCTGCCCATTCTACTAGACAAACACCCTGAATGTCTTATCATACTGCTGCTGTTAAACAACAGAATGGATTACTCTCCAACTAATGAAAGTCCACAGAGAAACAGGATTACTGTAACACTGCCATAAAGAATCAGCTCAGTGTGGTGTCTGAGCAGAAAAAGTCCTCCAAAATATCACACGGGGGACAAGAATGGCAGCCTCCAGGTCTACTGATAAAATAAGTTTATTGGAACAAAATGAGATCAAAACAAGTTTATGCCAAGGCTAACCAACTTTACTGTATACTTCATTGTATTTTATGCTCAAGGAGAACTTCCCCTTTGAATTTATTATACAAACACACATGGATCACATATTTAACCCACTCAGTACACACAAAGAGAACATGCAGTAGAATTTTATATCTCTTCTACCTTCTACCCAGACATACCAAAAAGTGCTCCAATAGCCAGTCCTGCTGTCCTGGAATCCGAAAATGCTGCCAGGGCACTGAAGACATCAGGTGCGCCATTTCCAAATGCCAGGAAAGTGACGCCATGCAAGTTAAAGGTCAAGGAAGAGGACAGCACTTCTACGCATAAAGCCTACCAGCGCCAGTAAGCCCCTACCATGCTACTATCACATAAACCCGTTGTACAGCGCTACGGAATTTGATGGCGCTATATAAAACAATAAATAATAATAATAAACCTCTAACATTATGTAAAGGCTTTAATAAAGAAATACGTTTATAGTTAAAGCTCTCAGATACTGGAGAAAGGATACTGCCACGTTGTGTGAAAGCCTGAGGCTGCGAGAAATTGCAGACAGATTGGGGCAAAAACTGTAAAAATGCAAAAGAAATGTTATGAACAGTCAGTGACAGAGTAATAAAACACAACTAAATAGAGCAAGGGTAAAGCTTTTAAAAATAAAGGCCAATAACACATCTTGAACAATTCTGGCAGATGATTTACTCTTTCAACCCCCTACACATTGCAGTGTGAAATAGTAAAAAGTTGGGGCAAGCAGAATCTATGAAACTGAAAACAGCCAGATAACTTCCATGCACCAATTAAACATCTCCCACGTACTTATATAGGAAAAGAACAGTTAGGGGAAGATATTACGGCAGAATGCAGGAGCTGATTACAAGGCAAACTTACACAACCAATCTGCCCCTAAATAAAAGTGATAATATTAATAATTGGACGACTATAATTAGGACTACTGTATCAACTCCAAGTCAACTTGGGAAGTAAGTTCTACTTACAATTTCTCTGCGGTTACCGCTAGAATGATAAAGAGGTAGAGGAGCCACAGGACCTAAAGGAGAAGATAATAAAGATAACATTCACATGCTGCCTGTTTGGATAGATAACGATTTGTCACAAGTGTTTCAGCCTGCAAGGCAGTCAGTCTAAGAAAACTTTCCACTTTGGCTTCAAAACCCCAGTGTCCCTATTTTGTCCCATGATGTCTCCCATTCCTAGGAGCTGGTATGAGTGCATCGCTGTGTTCTACAGCCCCAAAAGCCACAACAATCAAGAATATAAACAGCAGATACTGGGTTTATCAATTAAATTGCTTAATGTTGGGAGGTGTTAAATTGGCGGGAAGCTGATCCATCTATCAACCACCCTCTCTGTGGAGTAAAACTCCAGCATCATCATTCACTCGTCTCGCCATTTTGGTACCTGTCATTCCAAACGACTTCATTTTTTTGCAATATACTACACAAACACCTGGGATTAAAGCTACTCACATACAATATGATAACAAGAGGAAACAGAGGTGGGGCGAATGTGCAGAACGCCCCTTCCAGGTAACTTATGTATCCGTCTGTATCATTGCAATCTGGGGTTGTCCTGACAAAGGCGCAACGCAGTGAAGCATTCAGTTTCCCCACGTCTCGACACTGAAAAAACCCAAAATATTAATAGCAGCAATCATGGACAAGTATGTTATATTAGACATACACAACTGGTCCTCGAATAACGTTCTTTTCTTCAACGTTATTTAGTTAAAAAAAAAAAAACTCTCTGTCAATGTCTCCCTACCTTTTCCGCCATCCGCTTCCCTGTCCCTGGAACTAAGATCAGCTAAGGGAAAGGACAGGGACACGGAAGTGGTAGGGTGAGCATCGGCCATGTTGTCCGGGACACATGCAATATGTAAATATTGTATGTGTCCTGGAAAACATGGCTGATATGGTCACCCTAATTCCGATGGGGGCGGCAGACAACGTAGGGAGACTTTGGACTTTTGATATACATCACTTAAACCAGAGACGTTTAGCGAGTACTAGCTGTGTGTGATATATATACATATGTGTATATTATATACATATACCCACACAAAAAACATTGTGTATATATTAACCTGGAAGTTTGAACTAAAAGTTAAGCAGTTTAAAGGGCGACTCCCCTCATTTCTTTCTTTGTGTGGCATATTTATATTGTCAATAAGCTACACAGCAGCGTATGCTAAGGTGATGTTAATATCTTTGATAATATCACATGAGCTATTGCTGGCTGGTGGTGGTTATAACGTGCGTGAATGTGGTTATGAAAGGTTTACAAACACGCAAGCAATCACAAGAAAAATCATGCAAATGTCACTCGTAGGGACAGACCAGCCACACTAGTATAAATATTGTCTGAAAGAGGAATGGCAATAATGCGTAAAGTGCATAGGCTCCTAAAGAAGTGGGACTTGGGGGAGTTTTTGAAGCACTGAAGACAAAGGGAACGATGGATAGACGGGTGAAGGGCATTCCACAGGACAGGGGCAGCCCATGACACATCTTGCAAGCACGCGTGACAGGTAGAATACAACAGTCAAGTAAAACAATGATAAATTCTCCCCTTACCCAAATCATTGTGCGTCAGGCACAAAATTCGGCTTCTGTTATTGATATATGGAGATATGATTAAATCTACATACACACGGTATATGTAACGAACTCTGATGTACCAGAGAACAGGGCAAGATCTGAAAAGCAGAATTTATGTCTAATGCAAGGATAGACACCCTTAGATCATGTTCCAGTGGACTTCCATTCTCATGATGCTCACTTAAATTGCTTGAGAAACCCTATTTCTCGCCTTAAGCCCCAGGAAGGTTCATTATGGGCCACTGGAGAGAGAATGTTCTTTATAATTAATGTTAATCTATCACATGGAGCAGAACTTCCTTGTGTTTAGTAATTTCATTAGTAATTTATCATTTCTCAGTACATATGCAATACCAATATTCATACTCACGTCGACATCCTCAGTAATAGAATTGTCATGTTGATCCAAGATTTCTGACTGCAACAAGAGGTGGGAAAGGACGGCTTCTTGACTTTCAGATATAGTAGACATGTGCCACTTGGTGACATCCATGGGCATACGAAAAGTGGGCCGTTTCTCGACAATGCCCGAAACTACTATCAAAACCAAGTGACCTTTCAAAACATAGTTTCTATAATGTCCTCTACGAATGCACCTTTCACTTCTTTCCCTCTCTTAACTTCCTTTGAACCTTTTCAGCTTTCTTATCCTAAAATAACCACACTTCCATAACGTGGAGTCTGAGTATCTGTTCAGAGCGGCAAGGTCCTAGAAACAGAAGAGGAAGTGAATTAGAGCACCAGGAAGCTTTCAGGTTTCTTTCAGATGGACATACTGTCACACCCATCTGCAATGTCACATGCGAGTCAGACATGCACAGATCTGAGTTTCCTGCCATGTTTCATGGACTACAGATTTTTGGCAATTTCAACAATACTACTGCCTGCCAACTAATAACTACAATAAGAAAGAGGGCTCTGCTAGCCCATTCCTACTGCAGCATTGCGCACAATGGATGGGTGCGCGATTATTTGGTATAAATATTTCTCTGTAAAGATGACACCTGTGAAACATTTCTTGCCGGCGTTCTTCATGATTAGCCCCTTGTTCTGATACCTGGCTTAGAAACATGCAAGGAACCCCAACATTGTGGTGATCCAACTTTTAAAAGTGGTCTAATCACCATAGCAACCAACAGACTGCTCTTCCTTGCCGGAGCAAACATTTGTTTTCTACGATGATTTCACGTATTTCCAGCTGTGAATCAGAATTACTTTTTGCGTACAGTTGCATAGTGTTGATTTAGATTGTAAGCTCATGAGCGAGGCCCTCATTCCTGCCAGGAACTTTGTGTAAAAGTACCATAAGGCCAGATTGCTACTCACAGACGGGATTCTCAGCTCCTGGTGTGTCTGTATGTATTAATATATATTTGTTAGTGTGTTAAACACCACGCTTAAATTGTACAGCGCTACGTAATTTGTTGGCACTTAGTAAATAAAAGATAATGATAATAAATAATAATTTAACATGCAACCTAGGCCAAGGTAGAAAAACAAAAACATCACTCTACAAGGCATGTCTAAACACTCCATCACAACCTTTCAAGTGGTCACACAGTATCTTACATTGACTAATATGAAGGATCTCTACAGAAAACCATGTAGATTTATAACAGTTTTGGATGAAGTGTGTGTGTGTGTGTGTGTGTGTGTGTGTGTTCTGATCAATCAGGACATGCACATCAACAGATACACTTCTAGAAGTGTCAGAGTTCATTATTACTCCTAAGTTTCTAAAGAAGGGAGTCAAAGATATAAAAAAAGAGAGCGATGGGGGGAATCAAAGAAAAGGAGTAAAGCCGTGTCCTAGTTATAATACTCATACAAAAGCGAAGACGCCCGATCCGAAACAAATCCGATGTGAGCCAAACACGACTGCCTGATGAATTGACGGTGTTGACGTATCCGGCTAGTGTGCTCCCTCCCCGATCAGCTGATGCCCCAGGAAACCAGCATGCTTCTACTGACTGAGGGCTTAAACGTACAGGGGAGGGGGCGATAATTAAAGGCACAGCAGCACCAGACCTTCCGTTAATCAATCGCGGTTCCCTACTTTAGCAGCTCTGGGCTGATGCGCACAGTGTCCGGAAACTGTGAAACACTTGTAGCTGAACCGAAGGTTTACTCTTTGGGATAAAGTCAGCAAACACACCGACACACAAAGCGCCCAGGGGATTCCGGATACAATTTACGGTTTCATTAAAATGAAATATTTTACATTCGGGAATAATCTATAATGCAGTCATATACACATATATAACAAAGTATTCTCATAGTTAACTGATATCACACAGCAGCATAGATACATATAGATCTATTAAATAACTACATCATAAAACCCATAGGGTTCCTGTTATATTTGCACGTGTACATTAACTTACTAGCCACACACAGCGACGATCGACTGCAGCGAATGTTGACCATTAGGCCACGCCTCTCCCAGTCAGCTGGTTTTTTGGAGGGTCACATGACGCTCGTGACCGCTCATGTGACTGCACTGATGGCTGCTTGGTTAATGCTAGTGTTATTCTTGGGCCCCGTTACCGGGGAGGCGGTAAAATCGCAAGTGTCCGTGGTCCTGGACCCTGCCACGGGCCAGCTCTCGATAGTGCCCGAGAAGAAGGCTGAGGCTGTGGCCTGGGCGGAGCTCAAGGATGGTGTTCAGGAAAACGGGTGAGGAAGTTTGGTGAGGGGTACAGGGGGATAGAGGAAAAAAGAGAGGGGGGGGATAGAGGAAAAAAGAGAGGGGGGGGATAGAGGAAAAAAGAGAGGGGGGGGATAGAGGAAGAAAGAGAGGGGGGGATAGAGGAAGAAAGAGAGGGGGGGGATAGAGGAAGAAAGAGAGGGGGGGGATAGAGGAAGAAAGAGAGGGGGGGGGATAGAGGAAGAAAGAGAGGGGGGGGATAGAGGAAGAAAGAGAGGGGGGATAGAGGAAGAAAGAGAGGGGGGATAGAGGAAGAAAGAGAGGGGGGATAGAGGAAGAAAGAGAGGGGGGGATAGAGGAAGAAAGAGAGGGGGGATAGAGGAAGAAAGAGAGGGGGGATAGAGGAAGAAAGAGAGGGGATAGAGGAAGAAAGAGAGGGGGTAAAGAGGAAGAAAGAGGGGGGAGTAAAGAGGAAGAAAGAGAGGGGGTAAAGTGGAAGAAAGAGAGGGGGGTAAAGTGGAAGAAAGAGAGGGGGGTAAAGTGGAAGAAAGAGAGGGGGGTAAAGAGGAAGAAAGAGAGGGGGTAAAGAGGGAGAGAGAGGGGGGTAAAGAGGGAGAGAGAGGGGGGTAAAGAGGAAGAGAGAGGGAGGTAAAGAGGAAGAAAGAGAGGGGGGGTAAAGAGGTCTTTCCACCATGCCAGCTTCTGCAGCTACATTTAACTAATTAGATGCGTGAGGCACAAAGTATGATGTGTACTTACTAGAATTTCTAGCTGATCCTCCCTCCCATATGTGAATCATATTGTTTGTACAAACACGCCTGTTCAGCTTTTGCTGAACAGAACATGAATAAGAGTGAGAGTGAGTGAAAGAACAAACTAAATTCAAATGAAAATTCAAAGCTATTTGTTCTTTGCATTTGTTTTTTTTGCGCCGTTCTCCCCTCGTTTTTGCAGATTTGTACGAATTGATGAACATGAAGTCTAGAAATGATTTGTTCTAAGTAGAACAGCACCTTTAATTGTTGTGATTTAGTGAGGAAGATGACGATCCGTGGGATTGCGAAGAACCTGAAAGACATTAAACTGTTTAAAACATTGTGGCCTGGGCCCTTATCGTCAGCTCTTTATTTCAGATGGGCGGTTCTGGAGCTGGAAACTAATGGCGCTTATAATGACTCGGTCCAGGCTTATGCTGCAGGGGTGGCCGAAGCTGCTGTCACTCAGAGGGTAAATATGTCATCTCTGCTACCAAAAAAGGGGCATCCCATGAAAAAAAAAATTCATCTTGAGCATAAGACACGCTACATTACCATTGGAAATAACCTGGTTTGTAGCAATAAACTTCCTTTATCTGGAGGTTGCTACTGTTGTCAAGTCATGTAATATTTCTGGTGACTTTCCCTGCCCAAACACCACACTGAGCTTACTCTTTATGGCAATGCTAATGAAGTCCCTTCCTTTTATATATGAAATATTATATATGTAAATACAATAACTTTTTTTAGAAAAGAAAACGGTACAATAATTTTGAAAAAGTATTTTTAATCTGATATCAGTAATAATAAATTGATGATTATGTCTCTGTTGCTATATGCGGATTTGCTGGCTACCAACACTCAGTACTCATATCCAGTGGTACACATTGTAGAACCACTAGCCCATGACAAATTGTCACACAAAAAAAACAATAATCAGACTTTTTGACGCTATACTTTATCGCTGAGATCTGAACATTTTAAATGTAATATCTGCACACTGATTATTTTAAGACACTGTATTTTTAAACACTCGCTAGATGGATTTATGGGAAAGTAAGTGATTAATTGCCCCGCATCTCCCTCTGCTGTGTATTCCTTGGTATACTGAACATAACATGCATATTGCTGCATCAGAGAAATTCAGGCACGCTTACGTCTTAAAGTGCCATGGCCGCCTCGTGATCGCCAGTCCAGCCCTGGGCAGCTTAATGCTCTATTGAGAGTATTTGCAGAAGACTGGAAAAAAAATTACATTTTGGAGATTGTTTGTTTAAAACAAACAATGTAGTGTCCTTACTAGCCGTGACAATCCATTGGTCGCTGTGATAAGATGACTTTTTAAGCTTGGCACCTGAAATGCTTTATGGACAGTTCCATAAATTTAGCATCTTGAAGTAAGACTTACTTCCAGGGTGTCTTCTGTAATATCCAATTATTATATAGTATAAAAATACTTAGCTGTGGTATATTAATGGTAGTCTAGTGTTTGTTTGCACCTTAAAGATTTCTATATCCTTCCAGCTAATTTACATGCATTGGATGAACACCATGATGGGTTACTGTGGTCCTTACAAGTATCAGGCTCCGTTCTGTGAGAGACTTAGGTCTTATCTGGAGACTAATTTGGACTGGATGCAACAACAGATTGAAAAGGGACAGGATCCTGTGTATTGGCACCAGGTAACACGTGTCATTTTATGGGTTTTATATATATTTTTTTTCCTGCTTTAAAAGGGAAAAACATGAAAGTGATCTGTCACATTCCCAATTGTTGCATTGTGTACATGTAAGAAAAATATATGTAATATGAATTGGCCACCCGCCTTATGTTTAGCCATGTATATCCTCAACTTCCCAGTCCCGAGCTGGGACAGAAACCAATCCTTTTTTTCTACCCTGAATTTACTTATGTTTACTTTATTGAACTTTTTTCCATTTTTTAAGGAGTAGTGTGAACTCTTAGCACAAGGAGTGATGAACAGTCTGTTTTTCTATTGTTTCTTTGTTTTTTTTTGTTGCACAGGTCCACCTTGCATTACTTCAACTCAAAGGCCTTGAGGACAGTTACAATGGGCGAATCTCCTTTCCGCTTAAGAGATTCACTCTCAGTCCATTTGGCTTCCTGTAAGTTTAATTGTTTTTTTTTTTTAGAACTCTCCTTTTGATATTTATTTATTTTAACCAATTTACTAAGTGGTTTTTCTCAACTTTTTCCTCCATTATTTGACTATATACCTCTATCACCTGCTCTTTAAAGAGTCAGTTTACAGATACAGCAGTAAAATATGTTTGTGAATACTGTAGCAGATATCAACAAAGAAAAATAAAAAAACAAATATAAAAAAATGCATATAGAGTAATTACATTGTGCTAATGTCTCTTTTTTTAAGCTATACTTATTCTTTATTCCATTCCCAAGTTGTACTCATTTTATTTCCTTGTTTCTTTACCGATCGTTCCTGCAGACTTTTCCAACTTGGGGGAGACTTAGAGGATCTGGAAGGTGCTTTTAACAAGACGGATGTGCTTAAAGACCTGGGCTCAGGTTCCTGCTCAGCCCTTATTAAACTTCTGCCAGGCAACAAAGATCTCCTGGTGTCTCATGATACCTGGAACACATACCAATCAATGCTGCGAATTATCAAGAAATATACTCTGCCATATCGCACTTCACCCAATGGTAAGAGCTGTCCTTGCATTTGTTGAACGCTCCAGCCAGCCAACAGGTCAAATTTTAGTACTTGAGCAGACCTACATCACATTTGCAAAAGGAGAAAGATACGTCATTTTCATGAATTAAATGGTAACAATCTAGTTATATCTAAATTCCAGTGATCTCGGTTGGAGCACTGGTGAAGTCAAATGTAATCATATCGGTAGACGTGCGTGAACTTTTAAACTGTTCAGATGCCAACTTCTAAACTGGGTCACTAATTGATGTGTCCTCAGGGGGTCCCACCGTTCCTGGTTGGGTTCAAACATTCTCCTCCTATCCTGGCACCATCTTCTCTGGAGATGACTTCTACCTTTTGAGCAGTGGTCTGGTGAGTCTATTTTCTTCCAAAATGTAAAATTCACTGGAATAGATGTATATATCCCCTGCAGTGTGAAAACATTTTATGAAGAACATGTATATATATTAGCACTGATATAAAAAAGAACACATTATCATTAGCAATATAACATTCTCTTATATTAACACCTCTTCTTGTATATGCTTATCACTTGAACACTTAATAGGTAAATCACAATGTGGAGATCTGTGTGGCATACCAATTACTATATTAATGTAATCTAATGGTGTAAAGGAATTAAATTTGCAGCGTTGCCGTGCATGCCTTAAGAAATTGAAATTCTCTGATTCGGTGATCACTGACATTGCTCTTGCAGGTGACCCTGGAGACAACGATAGGGAATAGTAATCCACAGCTTTGGAAGTATATCCAACCAGAGGGCTCTGTCTCAGAGTGGCTGCGCAATATTGTGGCTAACAGACTGGCTGCTAGTGGACAGGAGTGGGCTGCCGTTTTTGAGAAGTTCAATAGTGGGACGTAAGTGTTGACTTTAGATGTATTTAGAAAGGGAGTTCCCGTGCCTTGACTCTTCTTCTAGTCCTCTTATTTTGACTATAGCTGTTAATAGGCTCCAGCTGGAGAGTTTAGCCAAGGAATGACTTCTACCTGGTATAGCTGGTTTGGTTGGTAACAAACTAGCACAGGGCTCGACAAATCCCAGGTCGCCATGGCGACAGAGAATTTTGTCCTGGCGCCTAGGTTTTGTCAGCATCTTACATCCAGAAAAAATTGTGGATGTAAGAGGCTGAGTCACCACACGGAGGCGCTGCTGCTGTCTGCCCAGGAGTCTGGGCACACAGCACAGCCACTCAGAGCCCACCCCCGAGCCTGAGATCACTCCCACGGAGTGAGCCTGTAGGCTGAAAACGTGGTTGCTGCAAAACCAGCAATCGCGTTTTCAGCTGCCACAGGCAGCTTCAGGGAAGGGGGTTGTGTGTTGATTGGGCCCCCACACAAGTGTGGGGACCTGACACAACACCCCCCTGCTGCCTGATCGCTCCATGAGAGCGACAGTGCAGCGTTAACTTCTTCAATGCCGCGATCGCGGCGTTTAGGGGTTAATTCCCGTTTTGTAAGGGGCTCTGCTGCTGGTGGTCTGCCTGGAAGCCCAGGCAGACCAGCAACAGCAAAAACGAGCCCCCACAAGCCCTTTGATGATTCCTGTAGGCATGGAAGCCTACAGCAGTCATCAGAGACTCCCCCTGCAATGGCTGGTCTATAGACCAGCAATCGCGTTCCAGCTGCCAGAGGCAGCTTCAGGGACAGGGGGAGAGGGTTCTTTGGTCTCCCCATGAGTGTGGAGAGCAGCCCCAACCCTCCCCTACTGCCTGATCGCTCCATGAGAGCACCAGTGCAGCGTTAACCCCTTCAATGCCACAATTGTGTATGACACATTTGTGGCATTGCAGGGGTTAACATTTGTCCCCACAAGCTTGTGGGGACTAAATATCAGTCAATGCTGTGTTCCAATGGAACATCAGCATTGAAAGGGTTAAAAATAATAATAATAATAATAATAAAAAAAACAGCACTGACCTGAAAGTCCAGGGTGTTTCCAGGTCAAACGCTGTGAGTTTAGTAAGCGGGCTGATGATGATCAGATCACTCCTGACCAACTGTTAGTTTAAAAAAATCCTGGCTCCTAACTTTTTTACCTGGCGCCTAGATTCACAACAAATTTGTCAAGCCCTGAACTAGCAGGTCATAGATGGGTTTTATTGTGCGCATGTGTATACAATGCTTCAGCTATTTATTTGCTCACATAAATTATGTGGTTTTTTTTGTTTTTGTTTTTTTCTTTTTAGCTATAATAACCAGTGGATGATTGTGGATTACAATAAATTCCGTGCTGGACAGACAAAGGCTCCTGCCGGCATCCTCACCGTTCTAGAACAATTACCGTAAGTGTGGACAACCTTTAAAATCGAGCTAAGTGAACAAAGCTGGTGTTATCAAACTGAACCTCTACTTTCCAACAAGTATACCTTTTTTTTTTTTTTTTTTTTTTTCTTTTAATCATACGTCCGAAGAAGGAAGAAAGCGATTATTATATATTCCCAATGTGAATCTTAGATTTGCAGCCTTTATCTGTAACGAAGGCAGAGGCATCAACTAAGATATGCGCCGCTAGCCAGGGTTGTTTAATTTGTAGCCCAGATGTTATAGACAACTTATTGGTGATAAGCCACATAGCCTTAAAGTAGAACTCCCACTATGTACTTTTTTTATTACCAGTATCAGATTAAAGATAAATTGTTAAAATATTGTACATGAATCATTTGTATGTGTTCTGGCTCTGTTATCGTAGACAAAGCCATAATCCTTATTGTACTGCCTGTGTAATCCGGGGCTGTGTCTTAACCATGCAGAGGGACACCCTTACTAATCAATATCTATGGAGGAAAATATTTCAGATTTAATTTCTATTGCCATAAAGAACCAGTTCCGTGTGCTGATTGAGCAGAGAGTCTTCCGTGTTATCACAGGACTGACAAAAATGGCAGCCTCCAGGTCTGCAAATAAAGAAAGCTTATTTGGACAAAACTAAAAAGCCAATCCCCCCGACATCTGACTATATACAGCAGTTTAATGCTTTCAATTCCCCCAAATACTCCACTTTACAGTTTTACACTATATAAGATGCAGCTGTTGAGCTTTAGTTGAATGAAGCAGTCTTCCTAATGATCCAATTGTTTAAATCTGAACCCTTACACAGAAGTGATGTTTTCTGATTAATACCCTAGCAATTCTCTGGCTTTTATTGAAAATGAAGACTATGAAGGTAATTTGTGTGGTTGTGAAAGAATCTTTTTTTTTTTTCTGTCTCTCTTTTAGTGGTATGGTGGTGAAAGCTGATAAATCAGATGAACTTTACAAAAGTGGATACTGGGCCAGCTACAACATCCCGTATGTTCTGATTACTGCATTTTATAACCATTCAGGGAAATTATTTGTTGATAAATGGAAACCCAGACAGATTATCAGATTATGATTCTATAACACTGATCATAT
Organism: Spea bombifrons; assembly: GCF_027358695.1. Lineage (NCBI taxonomy): Eukaryota > Metazoa > Chordata > Amphibia > Anura > Pelobatidae > Spea > Spea bombifrons. Next base: position 112,919,085 of record NC_071087.1, on the reverse strand, counting down.
CTTTGATCTGTTTTCCTTTTCAAATGGTATTGCTGGTTTAAAGATGCCTGCCCAGCAGCGGCAATTGAGATGGCGTGCAGTCATGATCTCCGTTAACGTCTGTATTTTCTACACAGCTATTTTAAGGAAATATTTAATGCGAGTGGACAGCCAGAATTGGTGGAAAAGTATGGTGACTGGTTTACCTATGACCGGAATCCTAGAGCTCAGATATTTCGCAGAAACCAAACCAACGTGCAGGATTTGAATTCCATGATCCAGCTTATGCGGTGAGAATAATAAAATTTAAATATGTTGTAGTCATTTGATAGGATGATTGTTTTCTATGATATCTTAGAATATAGTGTGTAGCTAACTCCACTAGCATGTTACTCGCTAACGTTTTTAACCAGAATGTTTTGGGGCTTAAGCTTGTTGTTCCCCTTAGCCCAAACTTTAATTGCACTGTCTAGTTTGTTAAGCCAATAACCTTAGTATGAATTCAGACTGCTGAAACAAGTGCTTATGTTCATTTCAGGTACAATGACTATCTGCACGATCCTCTCTCACTTTGTTTGAGTTGTAACCCCCAGCCAAATGGGGAGAACTCTATCTCTGCTCGCTCAGATCTGAACCCTGCTAACGGTACCTATCCATTTGGCGCACTGCGACAACGGCAACATGGAGGCACAGACATGAAGGTAGATTGGGGGAGAACTGTAACAATGCATTGGGAGGGCATTGGCAAGTCCAAACTATCAATACAAGGCAAAGATGGCGTAGAAAAGAAGTACTAATATCAGAAATTAAACATGGTAGAGTGTTGTTAAAAGGGCACTTTAATGCCCGCTAAGCAGCCATACAAACAAAATCTGAATAAAGTACTTTAAACATGTTTGGCAAGACAAAAATAAATCCTGCCTCGTCTATAATCTAGACAAGCAGCCAACCACTCGCAGGAAGTGGTTCCTTTAATATGAGTGGGGAGTGCTTTCTGTGCAAATGGGTTGGTGGTCTCATAAACCACCTGGAACATTTGCTTGAGACAACACTGTAGCTTGTTGGCTGTGTGTATGGCGAGCATGCGCACTAACAAGCAAAGGATGTGACCATTATGACCATAGGTATCGTAAACACTTATGATGCCTGCTAAATGGGCATGAACTACGCTGCAAGAAATTAGCGATTTTTATTTATTTTAAATATAATAATAATAATAATAATGGTTAGCCAATCTAAATCTTTATATACATATACGTTATCTATTTAAAAGTAAATATTTTCATAAAGCATAAATGCAGTTTGTCTTGTATTTATAGCTTGCATCATATCAGATAGTTTATAGTAAGCCTACTGACAAGGATTTACTCTACAAAGGTTAGATTTGTTTCTCTACACACTTAAGTGGATCAACTCATGCCCCTTATGATTTAATAACTAGGGCGAAGATTGAGGAACTGGCCGACAATATTCTAAATGTTAATAGCATGACTGAACCCCTTCTCTTCTCTCACACAGGTTACCTCCTACGATATGGCCAAGGTGTACCAGATGGTGGCTGTGAATGGCCCAACGTGGGACCAAGTCCCTCCATTTCAGTGGAGCACATCTCCATTCAGCAATCTCATGCACATGGGTCACCCAGACCTCTGGAAATTCTCACCTATCCTCATTACCTGGGACTGAAGTGTTAACTGAAGCAATATCTTCCAGTGGCTGTCTCCTCTTTCACTGGTGCTTTATGAGCAATCGCTGCTGGTTAGAAAGTGGTATGATTTCCATGTAAAACTACTCTCATGACATCATTCAGAATTATAAATCATTGCATCATCGGCAAAGAGCTATTTTAATAAAGGGACATGTTATTTTTCAAAGCAATGTGGATAATAAAGGGATGACAGTGTTACATACTAAAAATAGAAGAAGGCTCCAGGCACGCAGGGGTTCCATCAGACAGATTTATTGTAGGAAACAGACAACAACGTTTCGACCTCACGATGAGGTCTTTATCAAGTTGATTCAAGTGTTACATACTAGGCAGGGTGCTAGTCCTGCAACCCACAATATTGCATTTCTGTAAAGCACTTCTAACAAGGTTTTCTTTGGTTTGGAACCTGGAACACCTTGACACGCTGGTCATTTGTTGGTGTTGCAATAAGCTGTCTGTCCTGTTAATTCAAAAATAAGGTTCTATGCTACTTCCAAATGGAGACATGCATCATATGAATAGGATTGACAAATCCCTTGTTTTTTTTCATCTATAACTGCTGCATTTATCCTCAAGTAATTGAGTTTTGCTGTCAGACTAGTTTCTTGTACAGTGTATTGTAGATCACAAATAAGAAAGGTAAGGACTACAGTCCCCCCCTGCTTGTGCCCAAGCTTATAGAGTTAGATTACTTTTTCTACTTGCATTAAACTTACCTTCTTTTGTAGATTGGCTTGACTAACCACAAGAGACAAGGCAGTTAAACATACATACTATTGTGAGAACAGTTAGGATCTGCCAACATATATTGTTAATTACCGACTACAATCACCATGACAGACGAGCTAAGCTGCAGGAAAAGTGATAATTTTGTTAATATTAATAAAACAAGTGTTTAGCTAGATTGTGGAAATTGATCACAACTAGGCTGATGGTATTTAGAATGTAAACATTCTTTTTCTACTAGAAAAGAGTGCACTGATTCTGTGCCATAAACATTGACTGTTCTGGTATCTCTTCATGGCCAGAACAGATTTAATTTGTACTGTAATACAAAATGCGCTTACCAAATACAAACTTACAGCAAACCTTTTGGTTTTTTTTTCTCCCGTACCCGTTTACATTGTGCAACTCCTATGCAATTAAGATAAAACAGGTAAAAACACTTTGTATTGCGAACAATATGTTGATTTAAGGGCTTTTGATTTTATGCAATTCCTGTTTGTATGAGCAGCCATTATCATTCTGATGGTCTGTATGACTTAAATGCAATAAAAACGGAATGTGATTTGTTTTCCTTTTTATGAATCAGGTGATTTTGGCAATTGAATTGGTAAGGTAATCTTTTGTCTGTCAACCCTAAAAAGGTCCTTATTTCTGAAAGGAGAAACATGTCTGGGTTTGCTATTCATCATGCAGGAGGATGCACAGTCTGTGAGTCTGCAAGCTCCACCACCAGTTTTATACTGGGCGAGTGCTGGATGAATCTGAATACATCAGTATAATCAGGGCTATGTGCAAGTGTAATATATTAAACAAGTGTTAACTTGAGTTGTTAAGATACAAGCACCAGTTTGATACACAAATGAAAAGCAAACGAACTGTATCCTTCAGTGTTGGTAACACCCTGACATTTTGAAAGAATACAATATGAACGTACATAAAATATTTTTATTAGAAAACATAGCATGTATAAAAACAAAACTCACAAAATATGTTGTGTATTAGATCCTTGTTTTATGCCTTACAATCGGCTCTTCAGGAGATAGTTACACATCTTAAATTTTATTGGTAATTATTACACCTACAAGGAAATTGAATGTCTGTGCCCTACATGACAATGAGGTAGTTGAATTAGATCACTGTGCCTTTTAGTTTGGTGCTAGTTTTTAAGAGGAGATCACTATATGGGCTGTTAAAGTTAAATCATAGAGCCTTACTATGTAGCATAATTTAGATAAGTTACTAACTTGTTACCACATCTTAAACCTCCCCTTATATATATTTCAGAGAATTTATCCCAGACTGTCCTCCATGTCTTTTTCTTCTTGAACATGCTAAGTGCATCAATGTATGTTTGTGTTTCCTAAAAGGAAAGATCTTCTCTAAATGATGCATTTGTTTAAGATATACAATTATTGACAATGTGCATGTGCTTGTCATAAATTGAGACACAAGACGATCCTTTTATGGTTCACATTAAGGCTCTGCTTCTATAATTGAAGTGGTTTTCTGATTGGCAACATCTTGATATCTATTTCCTTATAAAAATGTTATTTAATCTTGGAAAAACTCTACAAATACCATACACCAGCTAGGGAGCTCTACGTTCTGCCTGTCAGTGATGCTGCATACATAGTATGTACAAATGGACCTGGGGACTCAGGAGAAGAGTGGGCATTTTAACAGGCCATAGTCATCCTGTGCATCTTGCTGTTCTATGGGCAAGTGAATTAATGTTACAAATCCGGGTAGCTCAAATTCAAATAATCTGGTGTCGTTAGGCAGCATTGACCTTTGGAATGCCCAGTTGTTCCTTAAGTCGGGAGAGCTGTGACAAAGTGATGTTGTTCCCTCCACACACAATGATGACCAGAGACGAGAGCTCTTTAGACAGCTTGCCCTCTCTCTGCAGCCTCCCGATCACACCACTGTAGACCACAGCCAGAGCGGCACCGCAAGCAGGCTCCACAAGCATTTTCTCATCATCTAGAGAGGAAGAGAGAGCTTTGGTTAAAAGTGTTCTGCTCCCTACATTCCTTAAAGTATAGCAGTGCTAAGTAAATTAGAAGAATGGTCGAGAATGTGGCAGTTGCAGTTTAATGTTAATAAATGCAAAATAATGCACTTGGTATCCCAAGGCAGAATACAGCATTGAGGGCACTGCTCTGTCAGTGACAATGAAACAGAGGGACTTATAGAATAATTATTTCTGAGGACCTAAAGTAAGTAGACAATCCAATAAATAATTGTTGGGTTGTACAGTCAAGAGGCATTAGTGGTAGATAAATAGAACAGCCTCCTAAGAGGTAGACGCTAGTACAGTAAGGGAAATTCAACAAGCGTCCTGAATCTAAGACGAATCTAAGACAAATCTAAGACAAAACCAAGGACTGATTAAAGCCATCAGAGTCATTACAATAGAAAAGAATGGGCAGATTGGATGGGTTGAATGCTTCTTATCTGCCAAGAAATTATGTTTTTATGTAACATTGTATCTGTAAGTGAGGAGCCATCAATGCTGGCTTCTGCTGTCAGAAGGAAGATGTATGTCAAAGTATAAAAAAAAGAAAAGCTCTCCAGAGAGGCAGCCATTTGACCTTTCAAAAATGTATCCAAGCCAGACTGTCCATTGTGTAACCCTACTCCAGTCACTTTCCTTTCACACTTGAAATACATCTTCAATGAGTCTCAATTTAATTAGCTGAGCATTTGGACCTCATATGGTTCTATTTAACCATTGGTGTTCTACTCTTTCTATGTTCTATTGTTTGACTTTATGTAATTTCAAGATATAAGTTTTATTAGTGACAGAAGAGCGGACACACAGGCTTTGGTTGATGATACCCAGATTTGGCACTAATAAGTTACAGCTTGATTCCTCTGATTCTGTTCTTGTCTTGTAGGCTCTTTCCACTCTTCTGCCACATTTGATTGCTTTATTTAATGTAAGTCTCCTTATTGTTTGGATATTTTATCCATTGGATGTGAATAAAGTACTTCTATTTTTTAATAACATAGCTAATGGTAATTCTCCTTGTGGGCTTTTTGTTCTTACCGAGTGCAACTCCCTTTTCAAAATTGTATCTCAATATGGTTTTGGAATGAGAATCATTGGAAATGGGATTGAAGGCAGCTGGATCAATCATATTTTATACTATGTTGTCTACTCACCTACGAATCGTTCAATAGCTGTCACGGCATCCTGATCAGTGATAACTTCAGAATAGACAGGGTGCTCTTGAGACAGTTTTAGGGTTTGGGCTCCCACAGTTTTGGCTCCCAATGTTTTAGCCACACTAAGAATAAAGGCAAACAGAACAAATATATACCTGAATACTGAATATAACAGCAGAAATGTGACAGAAACTTCAGTCTGGTAAGATAAGATTGTGCTTTTCACGGGGGTTGTAGGACTTCCATTCCTTTATTTAGTCACTAAGGAACTTTCAAAAATGATGTCCTATAGCTTGAGCATTAGTCAAGCTCAACCATTTCTGTGCATATTCAAGGTCATTCACTTACCTCGTAATCTCCGTCAGGGTGACTAGCCTTCCTGCCTCCATAGCTGCATTGAGACTGTGCGCCCCTCTGGTCTCCATAGCAATGATGGGAACGTCACTCCATCCTACTTCTCTGAGGCCCTGGATCACCCCACAGAGCATCCCACCTCCTCCCACTGACAGGGCAATGGCACCGGGCTTGGAAGGAAGACTCGCTTTCATTTCCTTTACAAGTGACATATGGCCTTCCCTGCAAAATATTTTACATATAGCATACGTTTAACATTTGTGCTATTTTTGGTACGCGTCCACTGCAAACTGTTGACTCGGGCTACATGTGTGAAAAATCGTATTTTGTCTTAAACTTGCCTGATGCACCAAGAGGCTATTTATGTACACAAGGTTTTGTTTTATCGGCATAGCGTCTATGGAAAAACACTTTTAAGCTTCCTTACAAATAGAGTAGCCTTTAGGCCTGAAAGGGAAAGTCCCTTGGAAAAAAAACTACTTGAGAATAAAATACTGTTTTTTATACAGCAATGTAGGTTAGAATTGACAAAGAAAAAAATTGATTTTATGTAAATTTTGTTCCAATAAATGTAAACCCGGAGGCTGTCATTGCTGTCAGTCATGTGATATTTATGATGACTTTCCCCGCTGAAACAGCACATTAAGCTGATTCTTTATGGCAATCCTAGAGAAGTCCTTTCCTCCTAGACTTTTATTAGCCAGAATGTCCAACTGGGTGATTGACTATCCTTTCGCACAGGCACTATGATAAAAAGGATGTTTGTCTGGTAGACTGGATTAGGATAACAGAACTAGAACACATACACATGAGGTTTTTAAGTACTGGAAATGCTTTGTTGTTTGGGCAGACAGAGTTTAGCAAAGTTTATATAGATAATAATATAATAGATAATATAGATGTTAGGGATGCTTTAACATGACGTGGCTTGTTTGCTTGTAATTTATTGTATATGCCCACAAACTCTTACCATATCAGAGGGTCATCGAAAGGAGGGATGTAAACCCATCCTGGGTTATTCTTAACCAGCTCCTTGGCATGCTCGATGGTCTCATCCAGGATCTATAGAATTAAAAAAAAATGATTTAAATGTTTGGGTTAACACCTAATGCCATGATAGCTTTAACATAACTTCAACTAACAACAATCATCAACTTAATACGAGGGAGATAACCAAGTAACAGTAAACTTTAAAAATATATTTGGCCTCTTCAATAGAAAAATATTTGTACCAGATTTCTCAGGGTGACTGGCACTGCCTGCCTGTGATTTTGTCACCAATAGCCACTCGCTGTCTAGAGGGCAATCCCCCCCCCCATGCCAGTCTAAAGTTCTTCAAACACGGCCGGCCCACTTGTATAGTCGGTAACACAGTGGGGTCATGTAATGCAGTGTTACGTGAACAACCCCATTGGTAATTGTGTAGCTGCTTGCACCAATCAAGGTAAGGGGTTTAATGGCAAGGAACAACCGTGCAGATCATTAGAACATGAATTTTAGATGGCTACTTCCACAGTTTACACATTAAAGTAGGGTTCTAATACATGGATAATGTTTATTTTACCATTACATAGGTTCTGTAATATCTAAATTTTCTTTTTGGATGAGCAAAACTGTACAGACCTCTCCTACCACACAGACGGTGGCTCCTTCATCTTTGACTCTCTGTATTGTAAAGGAAGGGGTGGTGACTGGTACAAGAATAGTGGCGGGTATAGAGAGCATCCGGGCACTGTAAGCTGCTGCAAGACCAGCATTGCCACCTGAGAAAAAAAAAAAAGTTAACATGATCATATGGTAGGTCCTTGTGAATGTATCGACACACAAATTCATCTATTATACATCATATTAACTGAAACATTCAAATGATATAATCTGAGTGACATTTCACATCAATGAATGGTTTGTTCAGCATTGAACCTCAAGGTAACATTGTAGAAGAACATCTAAATATTAGCCTGACTTTGAGTTTTACCAAATGTTCCATCAGATAGTATCTCTTTAAAATTAACTTGTGACCCAGCTTTATCTTCTAGTGGAAAAATTAAACTAAACCACACTGATCTATATCTCTTATCTAAAATGCATATCTTGAAATCCAAGTACATCATAAAATGACTGCGTGGCTATTCAGAACCTCAAAGTGATTGTACTGCACTTAAGAGACTGATCATAAAATTCATTATAGATTCTATCATTAGCAGATGTCATTATCACAGACCACATTTAGAGCAGAGCCCAGAAAGACAACAAATGGAACCCAGTACAGCTGGCTGATAGCACAAAGAGGTCTCCAATGACACAGACTCTAGTATGGTATTACAATCATGGACCGAAAGTGGAGGAATGAAGAGGTAGTATGTTAGATGGTGCAAACTCACCTGAGGAGCACACAAAATGCTTACAGCCTCTCTCTGCCCACTGCAAGGAAAGGATTTCATATAGTTAGTTATTCATTCACTTTATTTGCTCTTAGAAGGAGACGAAGTGTGGACATTTATTGTAAATATTATGTAATAAACAATTGTAAAACCACCTAGGTCAACAAAGACCTATTCCACGAGGAAACATCATGGTTCTACACAAGGCATTGTTATTCTTAAAAATGCTTTCTTTAATTAATAGTGATCAAAGATCATAAAGGCCACATATCTAACCATACAACCTAAAACAAAACTAAGATGTTGAGATGTATGTAGCTTAAATATCGTTCACTCACTGTTTTGCACAAATGTCCAATGCCACGAATCTTGAAGGACCCTGTTGGCTGTGCATTGTCAAGTTTAAGGTATACTGTGGTGTCTGTCAACTTGGATAAGGGCACACTGTCCCTCAATGGGGTGTCCAGGTGAAGGCAGCCGCTCTCTGGCATCTTAATCTGCAACAAAGAACATAAAACATTGCCTTGGTCTTAAGCAACAGCTCAATTACAGCATTAAGACAGAGTATTTGAAAAGGCTTACATTGCAGCTTTCCTTTACATAAACAAATAGCACAATCATCAGGGGCATAAGTATTTAGGTTGTACTTTTTAAATCAAGTGATATATGTACATAAATTGTAATTCAGATAATAGGGATTGGTTCTGATAAAAGCGCCCCTTACTCAACAGCCAGGAACAGGAGTTTGTATTAGTGTTTTAGAGATTAAATGTACTAGACTCCCGAAGACTGAAGGTCCCTGAGCACGTGTCATTGTCTCTGACCTTAACTTTGACAGTTTTAAAAAGACCTTTCAAATGCACATGGCTTGTTGTGTTTGGCAGATTTGTTCCAATACACATTTTTGGGAGATCGTTTCTCCATTGCTTACGATCATATGAATAATTTTACTCTCACAAACATAAGGATCAGGTAAGCAGCCACAATCATCATCAGTCAATCCAAAGTAGCAAAGATTAGAATCCTAAAAGAAAGGCAACCCCCAGTCACTGTACTGCCCGTCCAGCGGGTCTCATTATAAGGAAGCAGCAGGCTGGAGGTATGCTAATGACAGTGTTCGGTGTGCATACAGAACACTGCCTTGCCTGTCAAAGTTCTGCCTGGATCCCATGATATAAGCCTTCTCTTATAAAAAAAAGGGATCTCCTGAATCTTCAACCACTCACATCGCTGTTTCAGTGACGTATGTATGTGTGCATTACATATTATATCATATATAACACATACTTGGCTTACCTGCACTTATATTAGGCTCCTGTGGTAAGTGATGAGCAGAACCTGCCTCCTGCCTTGCAGTCTCTCAAAGATGCTTCCACGGTAGTAAATCAGCAACGTTTATAGGATGAAGCCTCACCGCGTCGGCCAATCAGGTAACACATTTAGACACACCCCCAGCACACCCCTAGCACTACCCCCTGTTCTATCTCTACGCGACTCCCGGATACTGCAGCTAAAGGAGATGATTGCTTCAGACAATACCAAAAGGGATCAGCGAAGGGGTGGCAGTGCTGGGAGGTTACATGCATCTAAAGGGAATGGAGACTATTTTTGGGACACATTTACCAAAAGGAGGATAAAGGCCCCCTCCTGGTCTTTAAACCCCCCTCCTGACGTTTGAAAAGACCGGCTCAAGCTGGTCAGACTGGTTACGGGATGAAAGGGCAGTGTGGTAAATAAGAGGAAGGGGAGCGGTAGGCTCTTCATGTTATAGACTATATTAGACGGTCGAAGAGTGTAAAGATCGTATAGAGGGGGGGCTCTGAGGCAGGGGAGTGAAGCTAGAATGTTCAAGTAAACACTCAGGTATGCCCCGACTAAGCAGATAAACACACAGGAATGTCCTGAACAAAAAGAAGGCAAATCACAAGGTGTTCTACATACAAGCCTGTATGATCTTGTATGTTTAAGTGTTTATGAGCTGTTTTACAGATAGTACAGTATATATAGACATGTTTATAATACACAGGGTGAAAAACACCACAGTATCACCACCATCTGTATCAAGGATTTAGTGTACACAATATTTACATATGATGAGGGTTTTACGTACATAGAAAGAAAAGACAATAATGGTATAAAGTGAAAAACAGTGTAACTTTTCAATAGAACATACTGGTTCCCAGTGGTACTGTATTTGTCGGACACGCTCTTGGAATAAACAAGCATTAAAAATAAATTTTATTGCGAATTATGATGTATAAATGATTACAATAAAGGTGTATCTCTATATTGTTGCTATTAATATTATTATTATTTGATTTATATTGAGTCATAATATTTCTTAGTGCTGCACTACATTACATAACAATTTGGATTTATAGAAACAAAAGGGTCAAGGTGACCTTGAAACAAAAGGGATGATATCACTCCTTTTTGGAGGGGTGATTGGAATATTTTAGATGCACGCAGGCAGAGTTATTGGTACCACTGATTTATTACATTACATTTTATTGAAAGAGTAAATTCAGATTACCCTGTACTGAAATGATGACTGGTTATAAACTAGTTTCCTTGAGTTTCTTTAATAGATCTTTTACCCAGCGGTGTTTAACAAGAATATACATTAATATAAAAGGGCTCTAGCATTCCACATCTCATCTTTGAGATGTTTTTACGTGTGTTTTCATGTTCATCCTGCGTAGTCAGCACACTGGTATGTTGATCTTTGTCCCTGGATATAATAGGATCCCAAAGCAGCCAACCCATTATATATTGTATAAGTCTTCTTCTTTAGCTTTTTTGTCACACATTCAGATCTCAGAATGTTTGGCAACAAAATTATACTCAAAACCGATGGCTCAAAAAATATAATAAATAACTGCAGGATTCCAAAAGGTAATCAAACTCTATTGATAACCGATAGAAACAAAATAACTATCACCCTGTGTCTAAAACTTAGCTTTTATTAGTATCCAATAAAAAAAGAAAAGGGATTCAAAATAAAACATTGGCCTCTTGAATTGTAGGGAGGTGTGCAGGCACTGCATCAATAATGAGAATGTGGTGATAACATTACATGATTTCTCATATGGACTGTATGGAGAGAAATCCAGGTATAGATTTTAATACCTTTTGGAAAGTTTATTTGTATTTATTTTTTAAAACGTGATAACATTTGGCTTCTCTCCTCCAGATATCACATACAGATTCCACGTTACCTTTCAGCACTGCATGCATGTCCTGTGTGGTGTTGCAGGGGGAACACGTGGAACGTGTGGAATCTCTCTTCTTTTGCTTTAAGGGCTCAGGATATAATGTCATATCTTCAGATCTACTTCAGGGTATTTAGTCTTCTGCTTAAGTATCTGGGAAGGGGAATCCTGTGACACTGGAAACCTAGATCCCACCACTTATTTTAGGTAACCATGGTAATATGACTGCAGTGTCGTCCTCCAACAGTGCACATATCCATATATATATGGACATACATATATCCATATATATGGATATGGCAAGAGTCACACAGCAACCTATAAACTGTTTATATCAATGGATCGAACAGAGACATACATAAGCGGTGACTGGTGCATTGTGATCTACAAGGTGTATATATATATATATATATATATATATATATATATATATACAAAGTGGCATATTCTAGCCTGCGATGGCAGCTACTCTACTGAAGAACCAGAGGCCAATCTACCTACTTTACTGAAGAAAGACAATTGGGTTACATTACTAAACTCTGAACGGAAGAGTAAACGTTCTGTTAAAAATGCTAATGTTATGTTAATGAGCTTATTTTTCATATTTTATGAAAATGTTTATTTTATAAAAAAGTAAAACACATCAAGAGGCTTGAGGCTGTGCCAGGGAATCAGAGCAGAGTTGGGGGAGAGTAATTTTTCCCTTAATCCCTTGTTAGCCCTCCACTTACAGGAGACAATTGTTAATTGTTTCTATTATCTTTACGGACTAAGGCGACTCCTGCAACTATATTAAATACCAAATTCCCTTAATATAAATGTTTGTAAAGGTGCGGGAAGTTCCTTTTTACTGCACAGACTTAGGTTGCTTTAGGCAATGCAATATTCTGTGTACTCATGTGCAAACACCCAATTAGGGGGGAGTTTTGGAGATCTAAAGAAAACAAATTAAATTGGTGCATTCCCCCATAAAATACTATCTATCTTTAAAAAAATATATTAACCCCTTAATGACAAAGCCCGTACATGTACGGGCTCAAAATGCATTGTTTTCAATGGGTTTAGGGACCGCCCATTGTCTTTAAGGGGTTAATATTCATTTTATGAATTAGAATTGCCACTGTTATATTGTTACAGTTGCAGATTTTATAAAACAGCTAATCATGAACATGGTGAGTGTGGGGAGGTATTCGCTGCTGAGAATTTTATAGCCATTTGGCAGTCCATGCCTTTCCCACGTTTGCTGGGACATAATGATTATCTAGCAACCGGGGGTCCTTTTTCGTCTCCTAGCATCAGAGACAACAAAGGAATCCGAGAGAAAAAACATCTTTAGGAATTTCGACTTGTGGCTCTGGCAGCTACACTATAATTGTAGTTAATTATGTTATAAGATTAACTTTTTATTGTGCTGTTTGATTTGATTAGCAATGTTTACAAATTTCCTTTCTTATGTATCTTTAGGAGATGGATGCAAAATCACGTCTTGTTTGCTTGGGGTATTTAAATGTTGTGTACCATTGAGTAATCAAATGTTTTCAAATGTTTTTTTCTTAAACATACTCAAATCTTTTTACTGGAAGAAAAACTATGCTATGTTAAAGACATTGTAATATAGCATAGCTTTAAAGAAAAAGGCAAACGACTTTCAGGGTCAAACAGGCTGGAGTTAACCTCTTTCTATACTACACTGCTATGATTATATTGATTTTAGTACCAATGCAATATGGATGATATACCTACTTGAATGCAGGCGATTGAATTAAGTATATTTAAATAGTGTATTGAATTAAGTGTATTTAAATAAGTCAAGATTTCCATGAGGACCAGCATGAGAGCCGTTTGGTTAACACATAGAATCTTTATGATGGGCCATAAAATTGTTAATATTTCAAGAGTTCCAGGGTCAATTAGAAAGTTTTGATGTATGCCTCTTGGAGATGAGTAGTTTGCTATTAGTAATAATAGACTGGATCATAAGGGTATAGATTTGTGTTGTTTTAAGCCATACAAAGAAAAAAAGAAAATCTGGTAAAGATGATCCTTTTTCATTGGCTAACTGAAGTTTCAAAGATTGTATATACGCTAGAAAATTTCTAGCTGCAACATAATTGCAAAAGGGTTTTCTAATGATCAATTAGTCTTTTAAACTTAAACTTGGATTAGTGAACACAACGTAGCATTGGAACACAGGAGTGAGGAGAGTGATAAAGGTCTTCTGTACCACTGTGAAGATTCAAAATCAGCAATTTTCCAGCTACAGTAGTCATTTACAATATTAATAACGCCTACACTGCATTTCTGACCACTGCATGTCTTTTAAGGGCAAAATGTGCTTTTCTTTCAAAACCAAGTGCGTTTCTTGGTTTTGAAAGTGACCCCAAATGTTTGAAAGGACAATAGAGACAGTCAGTGGATTGTTTATCTCTTTTACCCTACTAAGACAATCTATGCAAATCTTATCTACATTATACATAGACGCATAAGGTAAACATAGCGCCTCATTGCAATATTTAGCCTTTTTCGCATTTTACATACAATAATTGGCCTTATCTGTAGACTCAGCACATGTTTATTTAGATTTAGGAAGCCTGAAAATGTGAAATAGTGTGCTGAAATGGGGCAGTGCTGTTACTTCTTTATAAATACATACATTTAAGAACAGAAGTTTGCGGTATAATAAAGGAAATATATACAGTAAGTACAGTTGACATTACGATCAGGCCATTTGGGAACAAAAGGTATGAGGAAACAGTACTTAAAAATTAAAGAACATCTGTAGTTTTAAAGTTAGCTAATAATCTCAACTCATTTTAACCATTGTTGTATGTTTAATATGTGTAATTGATTACAATTTAAATGATGTTTGAAACCAATGTGTACATTTTTTTTATAGTAAGAAAATAAAAATATATTGCATAAAAATCTAATAAGTGCAAATGATTATTTGGTTTATTATTCCACTTTATAAAAAACCTATCTTTTGGTGTTGATTGGGGGAACATTTGTATTGAATTAAAACGTCTTCTCCACCTTTACCACTTAGACTTCAACTTATTTTCTTTTGCTGTAAAATTTGTTATATGACTGATTTACTGTAAATACTAAAATACTTGATTTTAACAACGATCGTTTTTTTTTTTCTAGTTTTGATCGACGGCCTCATAATTAGCCATTAGGCAGGTAGAAAAGAAAAAAATCCGTCGCCTTTGCCCTAGTTCACTGTTTGCTACAAAATGATTAAAGCATTTGAACGGGTGTCAAGAAAGTCCTCAATTCTTCATGACTCTATTAATATTATTATTTGTTGATTTATATAGTGCTATCATATTCCACAGCGTTGTACAATGTGTGAGCAGGACACAAAAAGAAAAGTAGCAGTAGAATCTCCTCTGTCTTTGCTCTTGCGCTTAGTATTCTAGCATGAGGCTGCCATTGTTGTCAGTCGTGATATTTTGGGTGGTTTTTCCTTGCCATGATTCTGATGAAGTCCATTCCTTCATTGACTTTCATTAATCAGGCTGTATGACCAGGAACATGTTTGTCTAGTTGACTGGGCCAAGATAGCAGAGCAAGATCACATACAATTGACTAATATTAAAACATAGAAACATAGAATTTGATGGCAGATAAGAACCATTCGGCCCATGTAGTCTGCCTGCCGTGTAGAGATTCAGACCTTAATCAGTCCTTGGCCTTGTCTTAGAGTATAACATAATATATGCAAAAACTAGAATTAAAACAGTATTTTTGTATTTTCAACATATTTTTAATCTGATTGACTAGTAATAAATACATTTTGACCTGTTCCTTGCCCTCGGGATAGTAAGCAGAAAGATTACCTTTATGTCTAGGAAGAGCCTTCTATTCCACCATTAGGTTATTTTCTACTCACCACAGACTGTTGGTTGGTGATGCATTAGAAGGCAAAGGATGGGAATGTGCCTTGGGGGCCCATGGCATGTAAATCTAACCTTGAACACATCTGGAGAGCAGGATAGTTTTATTAACCCTTTGGCACTCCAAGATCTTGCCTTGTGTGCTGCGATTGCTCGCGATCTTGTACTGTAGGTGACTGTAGTCACACTAACGAAATAAGCATAATTTTTTTTTTTTTATTATAATGCAATATAGTAACATACTATACTATACTATACATCCTATACTGCTATCTAACTAAACTTAAATGTCTTGCCATAATTATCTAGGATAATCTGTTCAATAAACTAGCACTGAGAGAACATGAATCTATAGCTGGTAAAGGCTAGTGCAATGGCTTCTGGGTGGCTCTGTCAGCTTTGAGTTTAACAGAGTAGAATGCATTCAAAGACTGGGCATCACACACACTTTGGTCAGTAAAAGTCCATGACTGACCAGCAGTAATAGCCAGGGATTTTATTCCCACACTGCAATACAGGATTGTTGGGACACTATCACAACCTCTACAAATTAATCACTTATATCCAGATAACTCACTGTGTTTAATTTCTTTATTTTTATAAATAAAACCTGGAACCCGATGGCTGAATATGGATGCAAAAATATGGCAGGTGCCAAAAAACAAAAAAAAAAAAACATGTGAAATGTAAATTCACTGTTGTTCTTGGAGATGTCGACCACAGACATAGAGAGTTGCTTAAGTGATGTGAAAGAAGTACAAAGATACACTTTTTTTTAAAGGATCACTAAAACATTCCTACCATAGACTTCATGTAAAGGGTACAAATATATTCTTTCTGTTTTAATTAGTTAAGTTCTGGTAATGAAAAAGTTAACTGTGTAACTTACATTTTTGAGGCTAGTAACCTTTCACCTAGAGCTAGTGTTGGGATGAGTCACTTTCCAAACATGCTTATTAGCAAAATTACAGTGGTTACACGTTCTTAATTTAAACCTGATTTGCCACTTTTCTCAAATATTACATTTTGCAGTTCTATATGCTAAATTAACTCACAACCTACACATAAAAGGACTAGTAATATATATATTGTTTTTATTTATGTGTATGCAACTTCAATCAGACATCGTAACCTTCTGTTCACATGATATGATTGCCCCATCACATTATTCAGTGGCACATTTTTGGCCTAGGCCAATTTGGGGATTAGGTACCAGGGGTAGATTGCCTAATGGGAAATAGGGCTATCTGGTGCACCTAGGGTTGCACCGTTTGTCAAATTCCTGGACACTCTTTGAGGGGTTGCACCATCATCATCAGTAAAACACTTAATGTGACAGAGAAAAAGGAGAGGAAAGTGGATAGACAAGAAAGAAAAATGAGAAAAGAAATAGGAGACGAAAGAGAAAGGAGAGGAATGTGACAGAAGAGAAAAGAGAAGACAGAGAAAAGAGAGGAGGGAGAAAATAAATTAGGAAGAAAGAAATGAGATGAGAGAGAGAGACAGGTGCAGAGAGAGAAAAGAGGAGAAAGGGGAGGATAAGAAGAGAAGAGCGTAAAAGAGGATAGAAATGATGGTGAACATAGGAGAAAGATAGGGCAGAAAGGAGAGAAAAATCAGTGAGAAAAGAGAATAGACAGTCTGCAAAATCTCCATCGCAGACACAACACGTCAGCTCTCTCCCCTACTCATGCCAAATGTTGTCCCTCCCTTCACATGCATCACAAATTTGTTTAAGGGTCCTAGTTAGTGTGGAAATCTACTGTTTTAAGTTGTCCAAAGGCTGCCCTGTCCCCTCCCCAGCAGAATGCGAAGTTACATGGCCACCAGCTCAGTATTTTCCTGGATACAAAGAGATAAATCCGGGACCCAGGACCTTTATATTTCTCCCCAGGATTGTCCAGGTGGGCAGGTGGCAACCCAACGTGCACCACTATTCAATGAACTTGTTGAAGAGATATCCCTTGCAACATGTACACTCTTATATGAACAAAACAAAGTGATGAAGGACAGTCTGAAAAGGGTGTACGTGGAGAAAAATCAGTGACCAATATACTTCCCTTTTTCCTGTCATATTTAAATATAAGATCCATATATTTATATACTACACACTGTACGTTGTGATCCACCACTTCCTCCCTCTATTGTTTTTTCCCTATTTTAATTTTCTGAATCCATTCTTTTGATATATTACTAATCCCACGTACCCAATAAACAGCAAGGAAATATTAGCAATATGAGTAGCACCACCCGCTATGTCCGATAGTCACGATGCGTTCCACCTTCCTCTGTATATGGACGCTGTATAGTTTGTAACCCTCGGCCCAACACACTCTCGATCCCGACGCTGCTGGATAGCACAATAAGACGCATGTATATGTTCCGCGAAAATGAATTAATAAAGCTTTTTACTTACCATTGCATCTCCACGGCACACACGGAGGGTCAGAGGACAGACGTAACGTCGACAACGCATGGACTGACATCAGACGCCGGCAGATCACGATGGCGCCCTGTACATTTAAAAGGAAACACACACCAAACAACGATGATACTCCTGATGAAGCCTATTTGGCGAAACGCGTAGAGGATTTTACAGAGCTCTTTTACTTGGACTTTTATTTACAGATTTTAAACATCCCTTAGTCGATATTTGTTAAACTATTTTTATTCCTTTGGCGTATAGCCCAAAATAAATAATATATTTTATACTGGAATATAGTGTGGACTTACCTCTATTCCACCTCAAAGTACCAGTTCACATCAACGGAATACTGAGAAACGTCCAGCGGCACGGAAGAAGAATATAAGGAATATACGTCTGATGGGTGTCATACCCTCTCAGTAAGTGTAAGTGTCTCTCTACATTTGCGGGTTACACTGTTGCTAGATACAACACCATTGTGGTTTCCACTTGTCTTCTGTTTCGTTGCATATTCCTACAATATATCCACCCGGAGGATTGGATGTTTTATGAAGCCTGAGAATTTATACAGATTGTGAGTGCATTATATAGACGTATAGCGCTACCTTTTGCACATAATACTACACAATCATTTGTTTTCTGTTTTATTTTTCTATTTTCCAAACCGGTATACACGAGCGCCCCCTAGTGTCCTTTGAACATGTACACTCTGACAGGCTGCGCATATCTACACATCCTTCTGAAGCAGAGCTCTGGGATTTGAAGTCATGTCCTGGTATTCTGCACAGACGTGTGCATGTGCAGGGCCAGAAACAGACCCTCCTCCACTTAGGTCCCATGTCAGACTTAGGCTAGAGATCACAAGAAATACACCACTGATTTTTTCTTTACAATTCTACCCTTATATCATATGTTTCAGGGTGTCGTTGTAACGGATGAAGGCAATAAATGCATTAAGTAGCCACAGCTGCTGAGGTTTGTGTAGTCGAGCCGACACTGCTATAAGCTTCTTTTTATAAGCAACTGCCTGCACTGCCTGCTGGCTGTCCAATTCATCTCTAGAATCCAAAAAGCCTTTTTAAAATATTTTTTTTATGGCTTTTTATCGTCTCCTCTATTAAACGTTGGAATGACTTCTAATCTCACAAATCTAAAGGAGGAAAGGGACCCACGTCCCACCTC
Organism: Spea bombifrons; assembly: GCF_027358695.1. Lineage (NCBI taxonomy): Eukaryota > Metazoa > Chordata > Amphibia > Anura > Pelobatidae > Spea > Spea bombifrons. The sequence goes on along the minus strand of NC_071087.1, from coordinate 112,900,048 downwards.
CTTGTAGTGCACTGCCATTGCATTTAACCTTTCACAATCTGTACCCAGAATAGATTCTATATTACGTATTGCCGACCTATGTTGGCAGATGTAATCTCTCAAAGGTTGTGTAGTACAGCCTATATAGAACTTTGCTCATGGGCACACGACCATGTATACAACATATACAACATACTCCGTTGCACAGGAGATAAACTGTTTAATGTGAATTATCCTTCCATTTTATTGAAGTTTTATCCTTCTTTTGGAGCTCCTCTGTTGTATATACCCATTTTAGAAGATTACATTTTATTTTGGAAAGGGATTTCTGGAAAACCTGTCTACATACAGATCCGGGGACATATGTGAATATGCTTCAATTGAGAATATTCCAGATACTGCACAAAACTATAATAAGCTAAGTAAACCTGGTGTTTTTCTACATACTTGCTCTTTATTGTTGATAGTTCTGTTTCTCTATTTGTTTTAATTGATAGGTTGCCAGTGTACAGTATAATAAAATACTCCCAACAGTTCACACTTGTCTTGAATTGATGTTATTCCCTATACAGTTTACCGTATCTGTTGGTAAAGAGTGGATTTAAAAATAGATTTTTATGGATCTGTGTAAATGCATGTAAAAACATCAATTAATGCAGTCTGTTGGATCTCCATGTAGTTTATGGCCACCACTGCCCCTGAAGCAGCCTGTCTGTGCCACCTCTTCTTCTGAAACAGTCCTACTGGGCCAAGTCTGCCACTGATACAGCCTGCCTGTGCCTCCTCTGCCGCTGAAACAGTCTCTAGAAAAACCCTAGAAAAAAAATGCCAGAGGAGGCCCCTATATATATATATATATATATATATATATATATATATATATATAGTATTGTTGAACCTGGGCATGATATGAGTGTGATTGCTGTTAGCAGTCACACTCCTATCATGATAAGTCAGCCAGGTTTCAGCTGAATGCTGAATTTTCGGTTTCGGTCCAGAATTTTCATTTCGGTGTATCTGTACTATATACTAAGCCAGACACTGAAGTGGTAGGCTTACACCACATCAATGTTTGGCTTAGTATATAGTGATAGGGGTTATGCTGCATTATTGTCAATGTCTGTCTCAATATATAGTGATAGGGATTACTTTGTACCCCCATCAATGTCTGCCTCAGTATATAGTGATAGGTGTTATGCTGTACCCCCATGAATGTTTGCCTCAGTAAATAGCGATAGGTGTTATGCTGTACCCCCGTCAATGTTTACCTCAGTATATAGTGATAAGTGTTATGCTGTACCACTGTCAGTGAGTGCCTCAGTATATAGTGATAGGTGTTATGCTGTACCACGTCAATGTTTGCTTCAGTATATAATGATAACAGTTATGTTGTGCCCTCGTCAATGTTTGCCTAATGATAGAAGCTATGCAGTTTTAAAGTGTGTGTGTGTGTGTGTGTGGGTGCCAAATACAGGATCCGCCCCAGGTGCCAAATACTCTAGGTACGCCCCTGGGTACAAGCTGGAATTAAGCTGGCTGACGCACACTGGAGGCATTGGTGGCCATTTTATGGAAATAAATAAAATAGACAGAATCTTAACTCCTCGGATACTGGATAAAGATGACATCAGTGCACTGCAGATAATACAAGATCGAATCTTATGTGATAGGATTGGGAGTACATCCATACACTTAAAAAAGTCATCATACACGGGACGCCTGAAGCCACAATTTACTGCCACTAATCCCTTTTAATAAAATATGCAGATTGAAACAGAGTAAATAACACAAAAACTTTACTTTTCCTCCCAATGATTTTTGGGCCTAGAAAGTTTTGTCCTCTGAAGTGACTACACCCTTGTGTATTGATGCCTCCACCCCCTTTTGTAGAGGTTAATGTAATGCCTCCCATACCCATGTGTATTGTAAACAGTCACCCCCCCTTTTTGTACTGATTTATGTTATGCCCCAACCACCCTGTTGTGTGCTTATAACCCTCAACTGCCCCCTTTTTGTATTATTTAATTGGTGCCCCAAGGCAGCCCCCTTTGAATATGGGTCCCCTTCCACCTATCACCCTAAGTATTTTTTTTAAAAATACGTACTTTTTTGCTGGCTTCCTTCCCCCGCAGACCACTCTTTTCCGACATGCTCTTCTCCCCATCACAAGGAACTCTTGAAGAGCCTCACTGAGGCACTGGGGGGCATGGTGTCTGCATGCTGACCGCTTCAAAATCATCAATCGGTCGGCGGAGGCGGCCATATAACTGCCGCAATGGCATCTCTGGTTAATCTCAGGAAATCTCCCAGTTTCACAGCTCACGCGGGCTGTACCTCGAAGCCCGGCGGGCTGCATGTGGCCCGAGGGCCGCACTTTGGATGCCCCTGGCATACAGGGTGATTCTGCAGAAATCCCCATGCATTTGCAAAGCCTTTTGGCTGTCATATGCATTAAAGTGCATATCATGCCTGGAGTGTCCCTTTAAAATAAATATGTACAAACAGACCGCAAGGTATAAAACCAAAAATGTAACAGTTCCCCATTAGTATAGGTTAATCAGGAAGAGGAGCAGTGCTTCTGCTATGCCAAATCTTGCCACATGGTGGCTCTCCGGTCAATGTTGCATTGTTTCCTACCTCAAGTAAGCACATAAACATCAATCAGATTTAGATTACTTGAGTTTAAAGATTATACAACATTGCCTTTATAAAGAAAGCAGAGTTGTTCGCCTAGTGCACACTTGACAAATGCAATGGTGAGCCAGAAAAGCCACTGTGCAACATCATTTAGAATGTGCAAAACACAGAACAGATTTTAGCTTTGCATGTTAATGCAATAAACCCCTTTAGTTCCCTTAGGACGTACAGTACATCCTTAGAACCCCATTAGGAAATACAGATATATCCTGACCTGTTGCAGCGACAGGCGGCAGCGACACGCAAAATTGATTGGGAGTCCAGTGATGTCACCATGACATCACTGGCATAAACACAGTATGAGAGGTCCCCAAAGGCATCTCAAGGCATACTACACTGGGAGCAGTGCAAAAAACAAAAATAAGGAACATTAAAATAATAAAATAGAAAACATTTTTGTTCTAAAAAAGAGCCCCTTCCACTATAAGTATGTATATATCTGGAGAATCCGGAGATGTTGCTGAACATAAATTGGGTCATTCAGCTGTGGCATTTACAGTATAGAAGAAAATTTAAGCAATATTTTTTTCTATAGGTATAGGTATTTGTTATCCATTATCATTAATAATTATTATGTTTTGTGTATTTCTATGATTTTAAAAATGAAAAAATGTTTAGTTCTTTGGTTATGAAAACCCTCTCCTTTTGTTTGAATTACCCATACTAATCCTATAATTTCCCAAATATATAGTTATGAAAGACATCTTATATCACACGAGGAAGTTAAAAAGGGGAGATCATTTTCTTTGAAAATGTATCTCAACTGATGACTTTGAATCTAGGGTTTTATCTGTTTCTAATCTAAAATTACCCCTTTCCTCTGGCTAAAAATCCCAATACTGGGATGAATGTACAAAACACAAAGCATGGATTGTACTCTTTAATAATGGGTTAAAAGATGCTCCAGCAATAAAATGTACGTTAATGAATATGATAGCTGAGGGGCCCCATTGAACATGTTTTCTTTTATTCTGCAGAATCCCCTAACAGGCATTTGCCCCTTTCCCCACCCCAAGCTATTTAACATGCAGGAGATGTGTTCGGTAGAACACAATCACCTCCTCAGGCATGTGATATACTTGCCACCAGTCATCTCCAGCTCTCCCTAGTCAAGTGCGCTGGCCATAAGGCTCTCCCACTAATCAGCAGTATGAAACCTAGCTGCTATATAATGTAAGTATTATTTTTCTTTTTTTGTAGGTTAAGTAAATGCAAAGTACTTTCACGTGCATTCATCATTCACGGAGCTCCCTGGTAGACTGGAGTGTCCCTTTAACACCCTTACTCCACTTCTGTTTAGATACGCATACTGTACATCCCAGAACATTATGCCAAATAGATCGGTTCATTTTAAACACATTTCTATGTATCTGGATATGTCAGCAGTTAAAAAGCTTTGACCTTTTCACTGGTGTAAAAGAATGTTAAGGCCTCTCAGTATCCCTACGACAAATACTCAAAATATGTACAAAATTGGACAGAGACATTCTACTGTTTGTGTCATTTGCTATTAGACAAAGTCCACACACACGCCATGATGTTTTACATGACCACATTTTATGTTCATTGCACGAAGTGTAATGAAGTGAGCTTGAGTCTCTAAATTGTGAGATGAAAGGAACATAGCTGGAGCAACAAGCCCCATCTCCCAGGAGAAACCTGCCAAGATGAATTCTGCTTAATATTTCATGTTACTTTAGTTTACCTTCAAATCATAGATAAGGCCAGACATGTACATTTGGAGAGCAAAACTGTTTTTTTTGTTTTTACCCATGTATTTAATAATTTATTGTATAAAGTTTTTTTCCCTAAAAGTTTTCTAGACCCTCTGGGGGGTGCACAGGTGGTGGGAGAGAGTTACAGTGTATGTATGTATATGTATAAGTGTGTGGTGTTAGAGTGTGTTTGTATGTGTGTGGTGCTGCAGGAAGTGTGTGTAAGTTTATGGTGTTAGAGTGAGTGTGAATGTTAGAGTAAGTAGGTGTTACTGCATGGAGGTAGAGGTGTATGTGTGTTTGTGAGCCCATAGTTTTAGCATGAGTGTGTGTTACTGTATGACATTAGAGTCTGCATGTGATAGTGTATGGTGTTTGCATGTGCAATTGTGTTTGTTAGTGGGTGTGTGTAAGCATATGTTGTTAGGGTGTACGACGTGAGCCTAGGGTTAGTAGTGCTAGAGGAAGGAGATAGTGTGTGTGTATAGTGTTGAAGCAAGTGGTTATTAGAAGGAGTTTGCATGTTAGTATGTGGGCGTTTTAGTTTTAGGCGCATACAGGCATCGCTAACTCTAGTCTCACCCCTGAATGAATCCATGCGGTTGTACGTACTAAGCATATCTGTGTATGTGTAAAAACTCAAGGACTGAAGCAGCTTCCATGCCAATGTAAAGATGTAAAGGTCACTGCCTAATCTTAAAGCACCCTGTTCAGATTTGCTAAATTGTTACAGTTAATAACTCTTGTCCTTAACCCCCTCGTGACACAGGATGCACTATTCCATCATTTCACACATGCTCTAGATGACTGAGGACATAATAGTACGTCCTATGGTGTTTACACCGGCAGGGAAACTACATGAGAGGTCAGAGTGTCATAAGACAACCTTGTGTCTCCTCTGTCAGCAGGAGTCAGCATCGCTCTAGATTGTAAACTCATTTGAGCAGGGACCTCCTCACCTGTTGTTTCTGGTACCCCCCCCGAGATATGCTGCCACTCTGCCCCCCCCGAGATAGGCTGCCACTCTGCCCCCCCAGATATGCTGCCACTCTGCCCCCCCCGAGATATGCTGCCACTCTGCCACCGGCTGCGGCGATGCGAGCGTAAACAACCTCCGCTGCCGGCACATCTGCACGTTGTGCTTTAACAATCTCCCTTGCTGGGACTCCCCCCGTGGGAATTCCCGGCAAGGGAGATTGTTAAAGCACAACGAGCAGACGTGCCGGCAGCGGAGGTTGTTTACGCGCATCGCCGCAGCCGGTGAACGTCTGCGCGACACGCTTAGACAATCTCCCGTGCCGGCACTCCCCCCGTGGAAAGTGCTGGCAGGGGAGGCTGTCTCAACCTATCGGTGAGTAGGATGCAGGTCCCCTGCAGCGCTGCGGGGGATCTGTATCCTAACCCTGCTGCCTGCCTGGCATCCGGAACTGCATGTCCCGGGCGTCGGGCGATACAAATTGCGCTAAACCCCGAATATAGGCCGCACCCACTAAACATGGGAGTATGGGAAGCTATTTAGTGACAAAGATGCCTATAGGAAATTGGGGACAGAGTTTGCCTTTGCCCCCAGTCTCCCATAGGCATCTTTGTCACTAAGCATGGGACTATGGGAAGCTATTTAGTGACAAAGATGCCTATAGGAAATTGGGGTCAGAGTTTGCCTTTGCCCCCAGTCTCCCATAGGTATCTTCGTCCCAGCCTCCCACTGCCAAGCATGCCCGCAGTTACTTCAACTTACCTGACTGAAGACTCCGATGTGCACTTCCTTGGATTCCCGCTGTCAAACACCTGTGTGATGCAGACAACCCCGCTGCTGCTGCCGGCGGCTCCACCCATCCTCCTCACTGAACGGGGCTGGCACCGCCCACAAAGGTCATTGAGCAGCGCTGGTGCCGCCCACGAAAGTTATTGAGTGGCGCCGGCTGACTCACTTCTATTTCGAATTGACAGGGGTGGCATTTTAAGAAGCCGTCCCCGTTGATACGAAATAGAATTGAGTCAGCTGGCCAGCACGACTCAGTGACCTTCGTGCTGGCCAGCAGGAGGGTGGGCGGAGCCGCCGGCAGCAGGGGTTGTCTACATCGCACAGACGTCCGCTGCTGCCGGAAAGGAGGATCCAAGTCCCCTGCAGCACCGCGGGGGATCTGGATCCTAAACCCAGTTATAGACTGCACAACCACTTTAAGTGGGCCTATAATAGGGTAATTAAGAAACGGTTTGCACGAACCGATCATTTTTTAAGAATCATCAGCAGTGTGGCTCAAAGCGAAAATAGAGAGAATCTGTGTTTCTCCCTCCTCCAAAAATGCATTAAAGAAATATATAAAAAAATAAAATAAAAAAAATAAAAAAAAAATTCACCTTGAAATCATAAGGAGTCCCGTCTAGTTCCAAGAGAGAATTGTAAAAAAACACCAAAAAAATGTTTAAAACTTGAAACTAAAATAAAATTATATTAATAATAAAAAATAGAAAAAATTAAACACGCAAGGAAATTAAAAAAAAAAAAAATAGTTGCCCAAGCACATTGTGCTTCTCCCACTACATATAAGCCTTTAGCCCCAATCCTATCCAAAGGTCTTGGGCTGCTTCATGTAGTGCAGGGGTGTCCAAACTGCGGCCCTCCAGCTGCTGCAGGACTACATTTCCCATGCTCCTCAGCCAGCCCCTTAGCTGAAGGAGCATTATGGGAGATGTAGTCCTGCAGCAGCTGGAGGGCCGCAGTTTGGACACCCCTGATGTAGTGGCATTGAAGTGCTCAAAATTATATAAATTGGCTAATTTTCTACACATGATCTTGTTATCCCCCTGAATTCACTAGTGGTGAGTATACCGCGCAGGCACAGGCAATAGGAGGTGGGGAAAGAGGCAAATGTATATAATCCTGCATAATCTGTCTGTGCATTTGCAAGAGAAGAGGGACCACATAATAATTTAAAGGGCATGAAAATGCATATGATGCCTGGAGTGTCCATTTAAGTTTAAAAATACTAAAAGTACTTGCTACCCCCCCCCTGATTTTAACTGCAGAGCTCCCCAGGAACATCCCCTAATCCTCTCATGATTACAGTGTAGAAAGCACTGAGACTGTGAAATGGCCATGCATGCAGGGGGTCTCCTTAGTCCCCAAGAAAATGGTGCGCAAGCTGAAATCCCCCCAACACACATACAAACACACAATTACAAGATAACAAATATTATACAATGGCTGGGGTGCACGTTATGTTAAAAAAAACCATAGAGAACTGTCTTTTGCCTTCAGCACTAGGTGTGTTAAAACAGATATTACTGTATTTGAAGAACATTATTATTACCCCCTTTAAAAACTTCTTGATGACACGTCAACAATATTTAAAGCTATAGAACCACTGGGCATAAAATTCTGTTGGCTCAAACTGCAGTTACGGTGCAATTTGACTACTCTGCAGCTAATTCGCCATAAAACTTGCATTTTTTTCTTTTTATATTGCCATTTATAACATATATGTCCTCGGCAGATATTGTATTTTATTACTGACAGTTAAGAGGTTACTTTGTTACACAAACTCCCTCCCCTTACAGGTCCACTCTTTGGACCTTGATCTGCCCTGCATTGACATTATGCTAATCACTGACGTCCAGAAGCAGCCTGCCTGGGAACTAAAGGTATGGTTTTTACTTATGTTCCGTAAGACAAGTGTGAAATCGTTTATTTGTGGCATACTAGTATACTAACAAACTATCCATTTACAAAAACGCAGCCCCGGTATATGCATAACCCTTATTGTAATTCTTCAACCCTCTGTATTATATGTAGGTTCATTCATTGGCAATGGCAAGCATGTTCTAATCTCTAGTGTACAGGAGCGGACGGAACGTTAAAGAGTCAAAGGAACTTTTGCTTTTCTAGAGAAGGAAATTACATTTTTAGATTATTTTATAAAAGTTAGCAGTCCAGTCTCTCCAACAGCTACCTTTTACGTTAGAAAATCAACCATGCCTAGTAGAAAGTGTATTGTATCTTTAACATTACAGGCTTATGTTCTTAAAATTGGCAGTATCTTTTAAAATAACATCAGCATTTTGTCAGGATATGGTTGGACAAAAATGCTGCCTAATATAATTATATTATACGAAACATAAAGTAGATAATAGCAGTTGTGTCTTCCATTTGAATAAAAATAATGATAATTATCACTATTAGTGTTACTTGATATCTTATCATTAATTAACACATATCTGGAAAAAACAAAAAGCCGTTAACAAACTGGATAAATAGGATTGTGGTAATTGTGGTTATTTTTTTAAGAGTTTACTGGTTTTGAGAGTATACTAAACGTTGTACCTTATTAAAGTGGACTGATTGGAGCTGATGAACTAAAGAATTGCTATAGAGGGCATTCCTGTTTCCTATAAGTCATTTTTATTTAATAATCAAAGTTACGTTTTTTGTATATTCAATTAAAGAAATATTTCAAATTTGCACACCTGTATTATTATTATTGTTTTATATAGCACCATAATATTCCATAGAGCTGTCATTAGATAAGGTAAGCCATATAGTTGATGATAGGCATTCAACAAAGGTGTCATAATCAAATATATTAGGGCAACTAAAATATGCCTCTTTTCTAACATAAGATACATTCACCTGGGTTTACAACCCTTGGTCTGCATACTCATGTGTTATATGTTGTGCCCTATAGATGGATTCCGCTCAGGACCAACCGTTTCATATTGTCACTCCATTGACGAAGAGCATTCCGTTGTCTAGTGTTGCTGGGACAGAAGTACTCCTGAAGTTGGAAAATATCCAGCCTATGGGATCCTTCAAGATTCGAGGGATTGGCCACTACTGTCAGAAGGTTAGAAAACAGACACACGTATACACAACTGGACAAGATTGTCCATATGCAATGCACCATTTTAGTTGTATGTACAAACACTAATTTCGATTGAACACAATTATTAGAACCAGAAATAAGTCAACGCTTTCTTTTTTTTTTTTTATTAACTCTTAATGGAAGATCTAAAAAATGTTATATCTAGCCACATAAAAAATGGAGCTTTTGTCCTCTCTAATACAGAATGCATTGGTATATATAAAACAAACTAATACTATCTCAGGCTGCCATGGTCCCACTCTGGTGTACTCCCACAAGTGTTATGGCTTCCATAACTGCCAGAGGATGCCCCAGCATAGTATTCTGGCTGCTGTCATTGCTGGAGGATGCTCCACCATAGTGTTCCAGCTGCTATAAAGGCCAGGGGATGTCCCAGCACAGTATTTTGGCTGCTCGCTTTTATGGCGCTGGCTCCAGCTTAGTGTTTTGGCCGCTATAACGGCCACAAGATGCTTCAGCATTGTGTTCCAGCTACAGGCGTTGACGGAGCAGGGTTCTGGCTGCCATAACGGCAGCCATAATGTCCTGCAGGTGTGTAGCCCCTCCCCCAAACAGAGAGCTCTCATACAACCCCACCCCAAAACAGAGATCTCCAGTTTAACCCCACCTCCATACTCTAAGCTCCCTGTAGCCCCACCCCCAAAGCAGCCTGACTTTAGTTAATACTGAGCCTTAGCATTTCTAATGGCGGCTCTGACCACAGATGCTTCCTGCCGCCAAGTATGTGGCCAAAAGTCAAAAACAGAGCAATAGTTACTTCACCTGCCATTGCTAGTCTGCCACCAGATATTTAACTGTTTATATTTACCTTTAGACCTTTAAGTATGAGAAACAATACAATTTGTTACCATAAATTATTATGGGTAATGGAGGAACATTTGCTTCATAAAAGATATGGCTTACCATCACACTGGGACACAAGAGAAAGCAGGACACACAATTCAGTCAGGCAATTACCACTAAAGTACAGTACAATTCTCATTGGGGTGATCATTAGCAGTGCTTTTACATCTGATTTACAGAGGAGAACATCAGTCCATAAAGCTGGGAAAACACTGCAGGATTGCGTGATAGAAAGTGGCAGCAGATGTAATGTGCATAGAGACTGTTGTCTAGAAAGTGTATTTAGGAGGTTTTATTCCTGGACTACCCGGCTGGTATTGCACCATTCCAAATTCTGCCCTGATGTAAACGAGACCAGTAATGTATCCTGGACTAGGCCCACTAGGACCAGTCCCAATGGCAGTACTCCCCCTGATACAAAACTGGGGGAGGGGGGGCAGATTGATAGCTGATTTGATTGCTGCAAAACCTGCCAGAAGATTGTGGCCTCGGAGGAGGCAACTGGGTCCCTGAGTTGGGCCCCTTGGTATTGTGTATGCTTATGTTGCCGCTTGTTGAACAATATCTCGCGCAGACAAGGTCTGTTGAAGAAAAATAAATTTAAACCTAGCTTACAGGGAAAGATATTCTTGTCACATGATGCACTTTATCCGAGAGAGAAAATATGATGGGGACCAACTTTTGAGATGAAATAATAGTTAATTGGAAGGGATATGCACATAGTTCCTAAAAATGTGATTTAGGAAACTATGCGATTTCTATGCAAACTTAACTTATAAATAAATTGCAATTTATGGACTCTGGTGAAGTCACCTCTTTTAGAATTATGTCTGATTTCAACAAAAAATAATGACTTCATAGCTTCTTCTGAATAAAGACAGACGTTAAGTTTTCACTACCCTGTAGGAAACAGTGAGATAACCATAACAATTTAAACAATGGCACAGCAAGATTGTCTCGTGTCTATAAAGTAACTTTTTTTTATTAATAATAAAATAAAATGAAAATAGTATATACAACCCCCCCCCTAAATAAAATACACAAGGGGCTTAATGTCATTCCTGAATCCATCACTAGGTGGCAGCCTTTGCACATCTGGTTCCTGTTTAATAATAAAAAAAGAAAAGCATGATATTGCTTAACATACATTGTAACCATAGCAAGGCAGAGTGATCAAGTGTTAGTGTTTCTAGGTCACAATTTTCAGGGTAATAGCACCTATTGTAGGGTAAATAGTGTACTACTGTCTACAAAGAACACCTCCCCCCCTTCGTCTTTAGCCTTTAGTATGACAGAAAAGAATTGCGGCTATTCACAAATCTCACCTCTACTTAAATGGGCAAATTATCAATGCTGTTTAATGGGTTGGTAAAGACATAAAAACGCCTCATGTGTTTTGTGGCAGTTAATGCGGTTTCTTCAGAGGCAGGGGCTCCTTCTACCTTGGGAGAAACGGCATCTTTCAAAAGTGAATGCTATGTCTGAATCACATTCTATATGTTACTCTAGAAGCTAATGTAGCACTGTATATACTGTATGCACTCTGTGTGTGTGTGTGTGTATATATGTATATACATATATATATATATATGTATATACATGTATCATTTATTGTTTTGTATAGCACCATCATATTAGCGCTGTACAATGTACAACTATATATAAACATTTTTATATGTGTATGTGTTTTAGCAAAGTTTATAATGCTTCCCGTCTTTTCTAGTTATCCAAGATGGGATATACAAGGTTTGTCTGCTCTTCAGGTAAATTATTATTATCATTTCTATGTTATAAAGAAGCAACCACAATGTCTTACATTATGTCACAAATGTGCGCAGGGCAAGGTCATTTCACCTAAAGGCTGTTCTATATATAACTTTATGAATGTTATGTTTTGTTGCATCCACACATGAAGCTTGTCTGACAGCCTTACTTGTATGTTTTTTTTGTGATTCTACTTACACAATATGGACAGAAGTATTGGGACATACCTCTTAATTATTGAATTCAGGTGTTTCAGTCAGATCCATTGCCGCAGGTGTAAACAATGCAGTCTGCATTTACAAACATTTGTGAAAAAAAATGGATTGTTCTGAAGAGCTTATTGAATTCAAGCGTGGTACTGTGATAGGATGCCACCTTTTCAATAAGTTAGTTCGTGAAATGTCATCCCAACACTTCCAATCTTCCATTGAATTAATAGCAGCACAAAAAACTTAAAACGGAGTTTTAAATAAAACAATAAACAGAGGTTTATGGAATGGGTTTCCATGGCCGAGCATCCGCATGTAAGCCTCACATCACCAAGTGCAATGCCAAGCATCGGATCGGGTGGTGTAACGCACACCGGCTCTGGACTCTGGAGCAGTGGAAACGTGTGCTGTGGAGTGATGAATCACGCTTCTCTCTGTTTGGCAGTCTGATGGGCGAGTGTGGGTTTGGCGGATGCCAGGAAAACGTTATCTACCTGACTACATTGTGCCAACTGTAAAGTTTGGTGGAGGAGGGATAATGGTATGAGTCTGTTTTTCAGAGGTTGGCCTTGGCCCCTTACTTCCAGTGAAGGTAAATCATTATGCTTCAGCATACCACAACATTTTGGTCAAAGCTATGCTTCCAACTTTGTGGGAACAGTTTGGGGAAAACCCTGTTGTATTCCAGCATCACTGTGCCCCAGTGCACAAAGCAAGGTCCGTAAAGACATGGTTGGATGAGTTTGGGGTGGAAAGACTTGCCTGGCCCACACAGAGCCCTGACCTCAACCCCATCGGACACCTTTAGGATGAATTGGATCGGAGATTGAAAGCCAGGCCTTCTCATCCAGCATTAGTGCCTGACCTCACAAATGCTCTACTGGATGAATGGGCAGAAATTCCCACAGAAACACTCCAAAATCTTGTGAAAAGCCTTCCCAGAAGAGTGGAAGCTGTTATAGCTACAAAGGGGGGACCAACTACATATTAATCTCTCTGTATTTAGAATGCAATGCAATAAACGTCCCTGTTGGTCTAATGGTCAAATGTCCCAATACGTTTTGGTTATATGGTAGCAGGGGCATACACACATTTGCTATAATGTTTTCCCTGGCTTTCTTATTAGCTATATATTTGTAAGTTGGTTATCTTGCTATATAGATGGAACTTATTGGCATGGGATTTTTGTAAGTCTATCATATTTAAAAGTACACATGCTATCTTTTATGATAGACCACCTTTACTATTTGTTTTATCATTCATTTATGTACATGTATGTTTTTTTATACATTAGTTTGTCTCCAAAATCTCACATTAGACCGGAATCCTTTAACCCCCCCCTCTAATTTTTAGTCTGTCTGTGGTACTCTTCAATTATTAATCTTTAACACACACTTCTTCTCTCTCACACATAGGAGGTAATGCTGGTCTGGCAGCGGCCTATGCATGTAATAAGCTTGGATTACCGGCCACCATAGTAGTGCCAGAAAGCACAGGTCAAGACATTGTGCAAAAGCTGAAGAATCTGGGGGCAGATGTTGTAATGAAAGGAAAGGTAATTATGATGGTCATGCGTCTAATATCTAATACATGAATAGCCAAAAATAATAATTGTTCCTCGCTCTTAGTTTTTTCACAACCACCTGGTGCATGCAAATTTCAGTTGAACAATTCAGTATTCATTTTGTTACTGCCAGAGCTTTAGAAAATAAATATGGGGTTTACTTAAGGATTTTTATTTTATGTTGCAAAAAAACCCACTTATTCTGTAAAATGTTAATTTAACTTGAAGGTTGGAGGTGCTGGTGAGACAACTTCAAATAATAATAAAACCTACAAGTGTCCCATTTTTTTTCCACTGACTGCTGTGCCGCAATATTTGTAGTCTTTTATTCACCATGCCATCAGTACCAAACAGTTTAGAGGTTAAGGCTAAACTTTTACATAGCAACGTGAACTGCACAATAGAAAAGTAGCACTTTAGCGCTACACCAGCTCAGCTTCATGGGTCTTCCATACATATTGATTTTGTCTCTCCCACCCCATAAAACTAACCTGTGCTTCAGCGACTTTCCCATAAAACACAAAAAAGGGGTCTAAAATGGTTACCTGTTCATATGCGTTCACATTTGTATGTTTAGATATGGAATGTACAATTTCAATTGTTTTGAAATTTAGTGGTGTGGTTACTTGTGCAGGTCATAGCCAAGTTCAATCACTTGATAAGTTGCAGTTTGTGAATAGTGATCACTTGAGGGTCAGGGTCTAAACACTTAATTAGATGCCCTTCATTGTCACATTGAATGTTGTGTTTTAGCGGAAAGCTTTCTGAAGTACATTTTCACCACTCCACATTATAATATTGTATGCACCCTCATTCTGGACAGTTGCCTTTAATTGGAATTTTTTATGAGGATACAGGTCCTGTAGTCCAACAAGGTGGTAGGACTTCAGGTGGAATGAGCAGAACACTCTGGATCTGATTTTTGTTATCAAGTTTATTCACAAAATTAACAGATGAGATGTGGTAACTTGGAACATTTCAATATGCCAAATTACGTACCTTACCTCTTTATGTCTTGCAAACCGATTACTGATCCAATTTTGTAATTGAGGCGAAGTTCAGTGGGATTATGTAATCTGTGTCACATGACCCCTCAGTAGTAGCGTGGCAACTCACATTGGATGCAAACTGCCCTGAAGATAGACTAAGGCTGCGTGCAGGGCAATTCAATTTTGCGAGTGATATCAAGAAATGAAAAAAAATAAAGACATACTGGTCTCCCAGCTCCAGGAGTTAAAGTTCCTCACTGTGTTCCAGCTGCTTTCATCCCTGATGGCGAAACCCCGCCTGGGTGGTCTCCCCGCTCCAGGATTTAAAGGTCCATACAAGGGACCTATAGAGTAGCTTGTACAGACCTTTCACTCCTGATGGCGGAACTTGGCCTGGGGAGGTTCCAGGAATGAAGGTCTGTTCGAGCAACTCTATTGGTTGCCGGCAGGGAGCTCCTCTGGCATCAACGAATGAAGGAGCTCCCTGCCTGCGACCAATAGAGTTGCTCGTACAGACCTTTAACTCTTGACGACGAAACTCCGCCTGAGGAGACACCTGCTTCAGGAGTTAAAGGTCCGTACGAGTGACCAATGAAGTCACTGACCTTTAACTCCTGACGGCGAAACTTGGCCTGGGGGGGACAGGAGTTAAAGGTCCGTGCGAGCGACTCTATTGAACCCTTCGTGTTCGTTTTCATGTTCGCCTGAATATGAATGCACAAGTCTAGTTAGAATTGTAATCTTGTCACTAAACCCCTCCAACACACATCAGTAACGGTGAACAATGTATATTTTCTATGCAAATACACAATGCGTAGACCAGCCGTTGGCTGGGAGCTGACGGCTGGGAGCTCCTCAGCTCCTCAAATGGGCGGCTCAGCTGGCACTTTAGCAAGCGCGGCAGCAATTGAGCCAAATAGGGTCTTTCTTCTATCTCACGTGCAATAGTCATAGGCAGGCTATATCAGGGGACAGAAGGCTTCATAGCACGTGAACCTCAAAGCACAAAAGGGAAAAAAAATTGCTAAATTCATAAAAAATCCATTTTAATCTGAATTCAGTTCCTTCTGCGCTTGGGGGTTCACATGCGCATGTGCTCCTATGGAGGAGCCATATATATATATATCTATATATATATATAGATATATATATATATATATATATATATATCTCTCTCTATATATATATATATATATACATATACACACAAGATATGTAATCTTTCCCACAGTTGTTTTTTCTTAACCATAGCTATTTTATAAAAGTTATTGTTAATATTGAATATAATACATTAAATGGAAATAATAGCCAGTGGGTAATTGAGTGTGAATATGAAAAAATATATGAATTGGCACATTTAAAGACCTAAGAAAGCATTGGGCTCTTTATGTTACATGCAGCCATAGCAACCATGAACAATAGATAAAACAATACATGTGATGAGATTACAGAAACATAATATATTACATTGATTTGAAGGAAGAAGCAATTCAAAACAAGCCTATATAAAATAAGCATTGCATAGTAAGAAAAGGCATATAATGTTATTCAAAGTCTATTTTGTTAATAACACAAGCTTTGGAGATGGTTTATGTATGTATTCAACAACTCTTGCTACAATGATGAAAAGTGTACATATAATGTAATTGAAATAAACTAACGTCACGCTCAAGTCAAGGAAACATTATTCTGCTCTGAGTGGATCAGGATCTGTATGTCTGGCATACAGAAGTGTAATATCTTCTTACCGATCATACATTTGAATTAGCTTGTTCAATGGCCACATCCAGCAGCAAATAACAACCAAATGATTTATAAATATTTTTCATCTTTTATGAACAATCCCTTGTTTTCGGTGTCTTAAAACAAAACGTACATAAGTATGAACACGCAATTGATGCAATTACGCTTGATGTTTCCCATTGAGCCCTGAATATTGCTAAGCCTTTTTTCACATAGTTGACAAAGATGCATGGCAGGGGCTGTACCTGCCATGTTCACAAAATCACTAGCCACTGAATGAACATGGGCATCTGCAGGATTTTTTAAGGGGGGGGCTGGCAAAAATCCTCCCTAACTCAGCCCTATTGCCTAACTTTGTTGGCTCAGGAGAGGGGTTTCCTGGTGGGGAGCAAATTATTAAGAAAAATGAAATGACCATGGTAGTAGTAGCTAGCAGACCATCATGAACCTGCGTAACATGAGGCCTTTAGTTTACAATAGTTGGGGTGCTAAAGATTAGCCGCAACTATGCTATAGAAACATTATTAAAGTTTTGTTGATTGTATGGGAATAAACCTTTAGATGAAAGAATAAAATGGCATATTTATTTGCTTAATGTATTGTGAAATTAATGTGTGGAGAGGCATCTTAACCCTATTAATGGTAAGACATATTAAATTCTAACACAGCATAGTACATCACTACTGTACTACTAAAACATCTTATCTCTTCTCCTTCAGGTTTGGGATGAGGCTGATGCTCTCGCTCACCATTTAGCTGAGGCTCCAGGCTCAGTGTATGTTTCTCCATTCAACCATCCAGTCATCTGGTGAGTATGCAGTAGACTTGTGCATTCGTCTTCGGGCAAACATGAAAACGAACATGAAGAGTGCGTTTTCATGTTCGTTCCGAAGACACGAAGAAGAGAAGACAGCGGCGGTAAAACGAAGACACACACCACGAAGATCTTTGTGATCGTTTTCGTCTACTAATCTCCCTGGTCCCTTCCCCATCTAGCCTACCTTATATGCGGCGGTAAGACATGCTGGCAGCTTGAAAATCATTAAGCAATGCACAAGGGTGTGGGGGAAATACATTAAAACAAAAGAGGTCTGGCAACAATACACAAGGGGGAAGAACAAACAAACAGCAAACCAGTGTGGAAAGCATTTTGGATGTGGGTGTCAGTGTGGCAGAGCCTGTCCTGGTGTGTGTGTTTGGGTGTAGGTGTGGCAGAGCCTGTCCTGGTGTGTGTGTGTGTGTTTGGATATCGGTGTGGCAGAGCCTGTCCTGGTGTCTGTGTGTTTGGCTGTCTGTGTGGCAGAGCCTCTCCTGGTGTGTGTGTGTGTGTGTGTGTTTGTGTGTCGGTGTGGCAGAGCCTGTCCAGGTGTGTGTGTGTGTGGGTGTTGATGTGGCAGAGCCTGTCCTGGTGTCTGTGTGTTTGGCTGTCGGTGTGGCAGAGCCTGTCCTGGTATCTGTGTGGCAGAGCCTGTGTCTGTGTGGCAGAGCCTGTCCTGGTGTGTGTGTTTGGGTGGCGGTGTTGCCTGTACTGGTGTCAGGGCGGGCTGTTTGGGGACAAAATTGGCTCATGCTGGGCATTAATTTGTTAATGTTATCTTGGCGCCGGTCGTGTTCTATGTGGGAAGTTTGGACACCAGGGCTGGCTTTGGGGTGTGCATCCTGTGATCTATGCCTGTAATTTAGGGGGTTTTATCTATACCTTTAATGCTTAGTTATGTGATTTCCAGTTGATTTGTACCTGCAAAGCTGAGTTTGTGTGTTATTCTGTTGATCTGTATCTGCTATGATATGCATTATTTATGTATACCTGCAAATACAGGGTTTGTATTTCTTATTCAGTTGATCTATACATGCACGTGCTGTTTACATGTGTTGTTTATTTGATCTATACCGGAACTAAAGGGAGTAAGTAAAAGAGAGGTGTGTCTTAGTGAATGAGGGACAAAGGGATTTTCGGGATGATTACAGGGTAGAGGACCTCTCAATGTCACAGTAGGGTCAGGAGGAGGGAAGACTGTACTGACTCTCACAGTCTTCCCCTAATCAATGGTCAGTGTGGCAGGGGCCCTAGGAAATGCTAGGGTCCAGTTTTTCCATATTTTCATTTTTTTTTGTTACAGCTAATTTTTGTATTAAACATTAATTATTTTACTCCCAGTCCCATCACATTACATCAATATGCGTTAGAAAATCAGGAAAAGATGGGCATGGATGGCGGTGGCGCAATGGGCCACTTGACTAGACTTGTCCCCCAGGCCTTAGGCTGCCAGCCCTCCCCTGGTTGTACATATGGGCCATTAATGATTACACATGGTTTTGTTTTCTCTTTAGGGAAGGTCACTCAACTATTATACATGAGTTGAAGGCGTCTATGGGTTGTCAGAAACCTGGTGCTTTAGTGGTGGCAGTTGGTGGTGGAGGTCTCCTAGCTGGGGTAGCTGCAGGGATGGTTGAAGTGGGCTGGCCTGATGTGCCCATCATTGCCATGGAGACACTGGGAGCTCACTGTTTAAACGCAGCCATCCAGATTGGCAAAGCTGTCACACTCCCAGATATCACCAGGTAAGACATAATATTTTTATAAATACATTCACCAACGATATTTTCTTAACAGTCTGCTCTTTTCATACCTTGAGGCTAAAAGTTACTACTGCCCTGGAGTTTCACCTTCTTTAAAGTCAGTCTGACCTGCATGAGCTACAACATCTGCAATATTTGGTTTTCTGTTGCCCACTTCTGTGTGTGTTATTTTTACAAAAGCAGGGGATAAATCCCAAAGCAACCTAGGTGACTTCTACATGTCATTGGCCACAACACGTAATTTAAAGCCATACAGATCGGCTGCGACCAACCGCAGGATAAAACATAAGGATCTTGGCTAAAACATAAGGATGCAAGTACGAGAAACTAATATTTGATTCTTTGCTTCGGGCTCTACGGAGTCATAATCTGGACACTACTGGATTAATTCAGCTATTCCTGAAACACGGCTCCCATCATCATCAAGCATCCTATGCCAGCAACACTGCCAGAGGAATTGGGTGGTTTGAATTGAAAAGATTCTCGCATGCTTCTTATGTTTGGCCACAAGGGATATTGAGATTGATGATCCTGCTCCTGCCTATTGGATCACCATTGCAAGAAATAAGGATCCAGAGAAACTTAGACTCTACCATACTATAAAAGGGCACTTGACCAATAACCTTCACCTACCATACATAATTATTAGCACATGAAACCTATCAAGACCACCTGTACATGGATGTACAAAAAAAGATTGACCAACAATTATAGGAACCATAATTTAAAAAGGAGTGACGAGTTACAGGCTGTGAATTCCATCCCTGCAGCCAGTATAAAGTATAGAAGTACCTGTCTGCCACATAGCTCACACCACAAGAAACAACTCTTATGTTTTTAACAATTTGTCACAGCGCCCCTGCAACTAAATAGTCTTTACTCTGTCTCACACCTCCTGTAAAGTCTGAGATTCTCACATTACTAGATGAGAGACTGTCCAATTAATTTGGAAACCATAAACTGCATGCCATCAGGTGAGAGGCTGTCTCATTCACGTATGTCCAATAAGGAATTATTCTGTCTAATCCTGACTGCTGAACAACAACATAACAGAAACTGTATCATTAACTGGCCCTATTTGCCCACCTCCACCACCAAGTAAAATATATACTTTTTCTTTTTTTAAAGGATCACCTCTCATGCATGTATGTATGTTTCTTCTTTAGCATTGCAAAGTGCCTTGGTGCAAAGACAGTGTGCGAAAGAGCACTGCAGTGTGCAAAAGAACACAATCTCGTTTCCATAACAGTGGATGACAGAGAAGCAATACAAGCAGTGGAGAAATTTCTTGGTGAGTATGAAGTGTTATTCCTTTCCTTCTATCCCCCACTCTCATTACTCCTTAGCTTCCTCACATTTCTGCCATTCTCATAATCTTGCTTTCTCTCTTCAGCATCATTTGCATAGTCTCATATGCATCTTCTCTCTTGGAGTCTGACACTCTGGCGTCTAGATCTAACATGTCCCCGACATTCCTTGTAACACTGTTACTCCTCATGATTCCTTTTTTCCTAATCCATATTACTATATCACAGTACCACTTTCCTTTAGACAAGTCATTTCTCCTGTCTTTGTCCGGGTCCTTTGATGCCATTTATTTTATTGTATTTTATTCTCCCCAGATGACGAGCTGATGCTGGTTGAGCCTTCCTGCGGTGCTGCGCTCTCTGCTGTGTATTCAGGGCACATACAACGTCTGCAGCAGGAGGGAAACCTGAAAATGCCCCATGGCCCTGTGGTTATGATAGTGTGTGGAGGCAGTGCTATCAGTCTATCCCAGCTTCAGGACTTCAAATCTCTGCTGGGAATGGACTGACCCCTCTAAATCATGGTTCCCAATACCTGTCTGTATAAAGCATGAAAATTCAAAACATCTAGCGTTCAGAAATACTGGTTGTGTCCACTTGGGGGTACCATAGCACTACTAGCATTCATGTCTATTATAGGGCATACATAGACCCATGATTTACAATAACTGTTTGAGTGCCAATACCATGAGCATACATAACACCCCCACCCCAACCAATTCTCACCAAGCAAACAGTTATCCTAAGATGTAATCTCCAGCTATTGATTACATGGCTTGTATTTTTGTTTATCTTCGTGTATTTTATTTGATTGGTCATACATCTCTCGTGCTGCCGTTTCTGCCTTTCTAACTCTTCATTTTCCTCTGCTTCCCTGATAAATATCCCTATTCCACAAAACCTCTTCCACATTCTCTTTGGGATCAGAGTCCTATAAATCATAACTCACCAGCCAATATCTTATGTAAAAAGGTTCCTCGGGGCTGGGAAATCCTATTACCAGAAGCACCATTAATTATAAGCAGTCAGTTCCTCCTGCAGCTGTAATATGTTATCCAAAGACCCTATAACCCAAACGTGGCTGCCCCACCTTAAACGACTGGCGGGATCTAAAATGTTGCATAAGAAAAAATAAATCAGTGCTGCAGCCCTTTTCTATATCCTACTGGTGAACACGCAGATTTCCTGCCTTACAAATACAGAAAAGGAGGCATTTTGCCATTGAGCAAGTAAGGCTGGGCTACAGACTGGGACTACACATACACATTTATAGCACTGTCCCCAGAATATTATCACTTGACCATCAGCATATGTGTGATGCCATACACTAAACCAGCAACACACCAAGAATTGGCCTATGACCAGCGTTGAATATTCCTAGAATGTTTTCCAAAACGCTAGGTGATTCCAAGAGCTTTGGGAAAAATGGGCCACAAAGAATTCCATATCATTCTTCGTGATAGGTTTCATAGCCCCTACTCATTTCCATTAACAATGTCCCAAGTTGAAGTGAGTGAACACCTGCAAAATGTCTTTGTATATACACCGTGAAATTCCAACTTGGCCGTAAGAAACTTGGGCTAGTGTAGAATGCAATACACAGAAAAAGAAGAGTAAAGTCGAAGTACTACACAACAGAGATGGGGTGGCTGTAAAATGGAATGAGTTGTTCTGGAGCTGGGCACATATCTAGCATGACTCACTTATCCCATGCACATGTAAAGCATGTCTCCAGTTACGTAGGTCCCTGCAATTGTCCTACTGGATGCACAAGGACCCAAAGACAAAGATAAGGGGTCTCCATTTGCAAGAAACAAACAAACATGCAGTTCTAGTAAGGCAGAAAATAGTAAACCTGAAAAAATAAGGACTAATACATTGTAGAAGATTTTTCATTTTGTGGGGTTTATTCACTGAAATTCAATATACAGTACTTTATCTATTATGGTCAATCTTACTGAATTTCTGCCACAAGAATAGCTTGGATGACCTTGTATAAAGCATATTGAAATCAGTGAGGTTTCTAAATAACCTCATTGAATTATGCATGCAAGCCTCTCCATTCTTTATCAGGAAGAAAAATAGACCTTATCTTTAGAAGAAGCTGCAGCTCCAGAGGTGCAGCGCACCACCTCCTCCATTGTCAAATGTTTGCACTTGAAGCATCCAATCACTGACTGGGAAGCATTTCCAATGAAATGAATGCATTTGCTAAGGGCCCTTTTTAGTGCATAGCAAAGTAAGTGGAATGAGATGTTCAACTCAGCTTCAAACTTCCTATTTACTAGATGTGCTAGTTTGCTTTGGTGAAATGGAGATCGTTATTCACACATTTTATGTGCAAGACATTTTGGACAATGCAGTACTTCCAAATTTATGGGAACAGTTTGGGGAATGCTCTTTTCTATTCCAGCGTGACTGTGCCCCAGTGCACAAAGCCAAGTCCGTAAAGACATGGCTGGAAGAGTTTGGTGTGAAAGAACTTGACTGGACCACAGAGAGATCTGACCTCAACCCTATGGAACACCTATGGGATGAACTGGAAAGGAGATTGCGAGCCTAGCCTTCTCCTCCAACATCAGTGCCTGACCTCACTGGATGAATGGGCACAAACTACCAAATCTTGTGGAAAGCCTTCCCAGAAGAGTGGAAGCTGTTATAGCTGCAAAGGGGGACCAACTACATATTAATGTCTATTTAGAAAGCAATGTCCTAAAAGTCTCTCTTGGGGAAATGGTCAGATGTCCCAATACATTGGTCCATATAGAGTAGTTTATTTTAGGCATTCATCCTGATTTCCGAAATATCATATACTATGGTTTGTCATTTTTTGTACATGGTGTGGTTAATATTGTATTAGATAAATCCAGCTAAAAAATACAAATGTACTTAAGCTTTCTTCTTTGACTCTCTTATCCTCAGGGTTGCAGTGAAAGACAGCAATCACTGCTAAAAGTGGTTGACAGTAGAATTGTGCATTTGTATTCGGGAGAACATGAAAATGAACACGATTGTTGCGTTTTTGTTGTTGAAACCAAAAAACAAGAAGATGCACATCGTGAAGAATCTTCTTTTCTTTGTGTTCATATATATACTAGGCTTGCCTATTAGTTAAGACAAAATCTCTATCTCCTAACTAATCTCCCTGGTTCTTTCCCCCCATACAAGTCACTGCCTCTAGCCTTTCTTAAGTCTTCCGTAGTATAGCAGGGGTCTGAGTTTGAGACAACTGCTCTGAGCAACGTGGCCTGGGAGGAGCAGGGATTATAGTCCCCCTGGCAAAGGGCAGGGCAATTTACACCTCGGACCAACTTGGCCTGGGAAGACCAATGGCTTTGGCGCAAGAATTTAAAAGGTCCGTATGAGCATTGGTCGCCAGCAGGGGGCTCGTCTTAAGAAGTCAATTTTTAAACACTGCTACAGAGGTTTATTTATACATAACCAAAAAAGTTGGAGAAGTGACAGACGTTAAATGGATTGGCTGGTGGCCATTTTAATGAATGAAGTTAATTGACTGATCTTATGACAATGGTAAACACATCTAATGGCAAATAAACCAAAATAAACTTGCTTCTGGGAATACTTTTGGTAACAATTAACAGGGTACAGAAATTTCAAAGGAAATGTACCCTAAAAAAGGGACATGCTACTCAGTATTCATATTACAGTCCTCAGGACATTCAACCACAGATAATAGAATTCATTCCCATACCTTGCTCCCTTTCGTGTGCAGGATATTTAAGGAGCAATTTTTCAGAAAAATCATTTTCAATAATGTTGTCTGGGAGAAAATAACATTCTTACTCTCTGCTATTCACTTGATTATCACCAATCTCACTTCATCTAAACCCAGGACAGTCTGATCTACTCGAGACGAGAAGCAAGCAAGTTTAGGATGAAATTTTACTCAGTACTTGGGAAAAAAAGGTGTGAGACAGACTGTGTTGTTCAGCCATAACAGGAATCAGTGTGTATTCTAAGATGTTAGGATTTTGAAAAATAATTACAATATGGAGCCCTATTATATATTTGCTGGATGTGTAGTTCCTCACATTTCATGAAAATCACAAATTTAGGATTCATTACCATAATTTTTTTTAATAAAATCTAATCATACTTGTCACAAGCAACTGAAAAGATATGATGCATACTTAATCAAAATGATGATGCAAAGGAAGGTCTATGGAACCATAGCACATATGAGCCACCTTTTGGGGTGAGTAATATATAAAATGAGTGATTATTACTCCCCAGTGCTGGATTTCCTGCAGTAAAATCACTTTGGCCATACCTTCTTTTCTGTCAATGGCATTGTATACCAAGATGTGTTCTTGTGTATTATAGCCTTTTGCTGTGAGGTGTGTTCAGCTACCTGGGCACCATGAATGCAGAGGAATGAATAATCCCTTTATATTTATACAATTCTTTACAACATTGTTTTAATAAGAAAAGATATGCAGTGACATCACAGAACTGTAAGGGTAACAAAGCTGTGCTCCAGTCCAAGTCACACGTGTTACATGTTCTCTACACCACATGTAACCTGTTCACCTGGCAGTCTAGTGGGATGCAGGGAGATCTATGCTTGGTTTCCATTCCTGCACCCTGCTGATCCATGTGGGACATTCAATGCAATGGATTATTAACATTAACATACCTGGGAACTCTCTGGATTTGACCTGGAGAACTCCGGGAGAAGCATCACTTTTCCGGTTCTCGGCGTCAACACTCAAGTCCTCCGGGTCACAAGGTCTTCACAGGCCCCACTCCCCACCCATTTAACCTTTAAATGGAAGTGTTTTCCACCAACATCAGCGGGAACGCCCCCAATGTCATTGGGAATGCCCACCAACGTCAGTGGGCAGTCCTGACCACGTCCCACAAGTTTAGGCTCCGGAAGTTCCCGGGAATGGTTATGGTTGTGACCAATGGGACCAAAAACCTGTGCGTTTTTGTCCTTACTTTTTTCACTCTGTCCAATCAGCAATTACAATGAAATGGCACAAGCATAAGATATAGAGTATAAGTTTGCTGATTTTAACCTGTCAGTAGCAGTTATAGACTGGTGAAAGTTGGAGTGTAAGACATTGTTGAGGCTGAGATTGATGCTCATATACCATACAGAAAATGTACTGGGGTGAGGTGGACTGGAGAGGCAGTAGTGTATATAGTATTAGTTCATTATTGATATACTGGAAACCGGACATTTTTTTATTTTTATGTAATAGTTCATCTATTTATTTTAAATTTAAAAATGAATTTCGACAAAACCTCTAGTTTGTGGGCAACACAAAACAATAAATAATTAAAAATATTAGTGACAAAATTAGGCTTTGGACTGTGTGCTTGTGCAGTGGTTTTGTTTCTTGAAATACTGTTTCTGAGTAGAATTTATGACAATTACACATTTATGCTACCAGCAAAACCTCTAGTTTGTGGACAACAAAAACAGTAAATAATTTATACATATTGAGAATTTTACTGTGTGAAATACTATTCTTGAGTAATGTTATATATTTAAATTTTCTTTTTTTTCCATTTTTCATTTTCATATATTGGGGAAATTAAGTCCTGCACCAAGGGGCTCGATGTGCCTGGCTGTCAGTGCCTGCCCAATCCCAGTGCCCTACTGCTGCTGCTCCTCTGTTGCCTTCTTTACTCTGGGGGATCATTTAAAAAAAATCAAATATTGGGGAAATGTTCACCAATTGTTGGAGAAATGCAGTCCCATAGCATGCTGCAATGCGAAATTAGGGTCTGGATCTCTTCCTAAACTTTCAGATCGTGTTGCCGTATGTGATAGGTGAGATCAGAAGGTGTCAGGGACCTCCCCCTTTGGAAACAAATTTAAAAAGGCTTTACATTTTGTCCGAACACGACAAAAACAAAATGAACATTTAATTTGAATCTATTTTGTTTGCCACACAAGTCTAATACGAACTGTAAGTAGCAGCTTTAGCTTTCTATATCGTAGCACCACCTATAAACATGCTCATCCCAATAAGAGAAAGAAAAAAATTGTTTATGAAGTTAACTGCCCCAGGAACCCCGGCAGACAGGTGCTTTCTAGGTGTGAACGAGCTGTTGTAGCAGGCCCAAGAAATGAAAAATGCCTCTCCAGCTGTGCATTAGTTTGTTCTGCTAAAAGAGCACCCAATAAACAAGATGGTAGACTCTCAATAATATCCAGGACTGTCCCTTAAAAGCAAAATGGTCCCAGAAACCAGTTGCAGCCAGTAGTACTGAAGTAGTCACCCCATACCTGGTATATTGGGATCTAGGCAGCTGTTTTGCTCGAATAGAATGGCCAGCCATGGGAACAGGGACACCCAATAAGGTATAGACAACAGGGATCCAATCCTAAAACCACTATTTTTCCTTCACAGTATTATTATGAGTCTTTGTACCAGTCTGCCATATCATGCAATACCATGTCTTACAACCCTAGAAATTGTTTAACGTACTTCTGCAGGGTTTGCGTTGTCTCCTGCATTCCTGGGAATGGTCCTACTGTCCACGCACCATTTCATGTATCTATCAGGGCGAACATCCCTCTCCGTACACAGATGCGTTGTTTGTGTTTTTGTTCAGTTGTTAGCTTTATTGTAAGAAGTCTTGCTTGCTGTGCCCATGAAACTGAACACATTTGTATGAAGTATGCAAGAACAACACACCATATGTAAACGATTTGATGGCAAAGCAGATTATCTGACCCTTTAGTATAATATAATTAATCTGTGTTCCTCACTATACATTTGCAGTATTCCACGGCTTGTGCATGGTACCAAGGAGCAATAAACTAATACTCATGAACATTACATAAGATTATGATTATGTTGGAAGAAGGTTGAAAGGTAAGTAGGAAATAGTCCAGGATTCATGCATTTCCTTTGCCCTATTTGAGGCATGTGGCTAACTATGGTTCCACTAAAATGCACGACTGTCCATCAAGGTTCTCCTCTTCTTCAATAAAATCTGGCCGGTCAACCGACAGAAAATACATTGGGGCAAAAGGCTGTTCCCATAAATTGAATCAGTTTCATTTAACAGTAATAGTTACACTGACAAAAGTGTATAAAATATGGTAATGGTAAAACAAAATGTATTGCTTTGGACAAGCATCAGTGTTTTAGCTCTCAAAATATTTTTTTTTTTTACAGACCAATACTGTGCTGTCTA
Organism: Spea bombifrons; assembly: GCF_027358695.1. Classification (NCBI taxonomy): domain Eukaryota; kingdom Metazoa; phylum Chordata; class Amphibia; order Anura; family Pelobatidae; genus Spea; species Spea bombifrons. Next base: position 112,872,596 of record NC_071087.1, on the reverse strand, counting down.
TTGCTCCCAACCTTGTTAATATTCTGGTTGCATTGCTGCTTACATACACTCTCTGTGCTAGAAGGTGAGTTGAAGTGGAGGGAATGCTGCCTGCTATTATTGTGTACGGAGAAAACGAGTCACTGACAATCACTCTACAGAACATAGCTGAAATTCCCCCACCGCTGCAGGGCCGAATCAAAGGGCCAGGTATATATATATATATATAATATATATATTATATATACATTACATATATTTTATATATATATTATATATATATATAATAATAATATATATATATATTAAAACAACATGGAATGTTGTTTAAAGGGCTATAATTCTTTAAATATCACTTATTTTATAGAACATGTTTTCTAAACTCTTCTTACGCAGCTTTAAAAGATGCTGCTGATCGCATGGGTTTCCTTGACTCATTATAGACTTAATAGCTAGTTTCAATTATGACAGTACTTGTGCGGCACGATTAACCAGGACACTTCAGGTGTTAGTTTGGTTAATCAGCAATTGAGGGTCTACAAAGTCCTGCTAATAGATATTGCATGCTGACCACCCTTGGTGGGAAGACTTTATCTACAAAAGGTCATGCTTTGTTCAAACATAATATTGCCTTGTTGAAGCCAATTTAACACAAATATTCACATTTAAATACGAATATTCCTTAAAAGGTGAGTATGTGTTCACGTACTGGAAATCTGCACTTTGAAAAGATTTCTACATATAGCTCATTTTCTCTGACAATTCTCAGTGGACTAGTCTATGTCTATAAAATAGTGCTGTTATATAAGTAGGGTTGTTTAATCTGGACTCCTATAATTTTCATAAACTGTTGGCCAATGCAGAAGGTTAACAAAAATGAAATTGCAGAATGTTAACAAAAATGAAATTGGATTCTCAGTTAATGTTATTCTACATATATTCCTGGCCAGTAAAAAAAACATGGCGAAGAATTCATAGTGGTCTGGTTTAAAATGGCTGTAGTGGCTATAGTATATGACCTTGTAAAGAATTACTAAGCGAGTTGTACTAACCAGTGATATTTTCAGTAAACATAGTGTATGTACCACATAGACTTAAAACCCAAAACACATACTTACCAGCTTTTTGGGGTTCACTTTGCATGAGAGTGGACTCCCAACAGTATGTGTACATCCATATGTATTATGTGTGTAGAAGTATGACATCACAGTATTCTTTAACCATGTTACATGGGGCATGCCCTTACCATAGAACACTTCTGGCTCTGCCCCATTTGCTAATGACATGCATGGTTCAGGCAGGTATATAGCTGCCAATAGTCATGGGAATCAGGACATCAGCCCTTTTTGGAGCTGTGAAGATGTGCAATTTAAAAGAGTTTGAAGATTACCTTTTGCATACAATTTCATGTACAACATTTTTGTTTTGTTTTCCTACAAAACAAAGTAGAAGGAAAATAAATGGGTATGCAGCATAGTCATAACCCAAAGGCTTCTAATTTAATGTACAATGTCATAAAAATGTCATTTATTTTTTAATGTAAGTGTATTTACCATCTATAAAGAGTGACAAATATATGGCATAGCCTCCCAGCAGAAGTAGTAGAAACTAAAATGTTATGGTACTAAAATATTTGTAAAAATATCATAAATTTCATAGATGGGGTGTACTTTCTGCTGCCTGGTTGTTTCATCTCCAGACTGAAATGCCATTTATAGCAAAGGATAACATAGAAGAAATAGGATGAGTGTGTTTACAAAACAGATATATATATATATTAAATTGCCCCACTAGACTAAGACCCTCTGCGTGTTTCTCGGAACTGCAGTTCCATCACCCTATGATGGATTTTTAAGGTACTAATCCCCAAATGTTTGTAGGCTGCATCTTATTTTTGCATCATTAAACTATAGATTTTAGTGATGCAAGTCTAAGCAGGTTAACATAATATATTGTGTTGAGAAAGATACAAATAATGAAACATCTGTCATACAGTCTGCAATAAATAAGGAAACACAAAACTTACTTTATTTTTTTTTTCCTGTTGTTTTTTTTTCATGTTTCTTTATACAAAATATGAAGCTTACCATCTTATGGAAGTTATATTACAGGAAAAAGGGGACTTCTCATCTTGCCTGCCTACTCAAATCCCCCTGGTAACTGCTGAAAAATAGGCAATTTTAGGATTACTTAACTTTTTCCATCTCATCTGATCTGCTGTAGTAGTTGCATTGGTCACTAGAGGGATCCCTAGCATAATGTTGGTGTATATATATATATATATATATATATATATATATAGCATAAATTATGTATTCCAGTATGAGCATGCCTAAAAACAATACAGCTCCGAACTCATGTCAGTGTGCAAAGTTTCCAAAGCACTCTTGGAATTCTAGGCAGGGATAAGGTATGTCACTTTCTGAATTCTTACCCATTGTAACATGGGTTCCCTCATTTTAATGTATATATATATATATATATATATATATATATAAAGAACAAAGTCACTAAAATTTGATATTGTAATGTACTGCACCAACCTAATGTTAACAATGTCAGGGTTGTGACTTGGCACGCATTCCAAAGTCAGGCAGTGAAAGCTGCTGCTAAATCCAGTCTTTCCCACCACTTTTTATTGCTTGAAAATACCCAATGTCACAAATGATGGATCACATCAAATACTTTTCTAGTGGCATTATTAAGTGAGGCATGTTAAAAATATAGCTTCACAGTTGGATCAAATCTGTTTTTTCCATTTTAGTGTCAGTGCCCTCACCCCCACATTACTTTTTGGGTTTATGGTATAGCTAGTGACTTAAAGACCAATGAAACAATTCACAACATTTGGGTTTGTTAATATTCCATACTTGTTCAATAACAAAAAAAAAGTTAATTTAGGAGTGTTTTGGGGTCCTGGCCCAGACGATATAAATATGAACTCTATAGCTTTGTATGAAACTTGGTCCCAATGATTATCAGTCAAAAGAGGGAAGAAGCAGTTTCATCTTGACCAGGCAAGAAAGTAAGTTTTGGTTTCAGTGCCATGTTGGTCCCAGTGATGTTCCTCATCCAGATGACTGGTCCCATTGGTAGAGTGTTCCACGTGAGTAGACAGGCTGGTTTCTTATCTCTAATGGTTAAGGAGGTGGCTTTTGGTTATGTCACTCGATTTGGTTTTACATGACCCCATTTTTCAGGGACATGGCCATTCAATGTGGAAGCTGCAGTTTGTTCACCCTGGACGTTATATCCACATTCAATGAGGAGTAGAAGGGACATTACGACTGGTTGGACCTGTGCTTTGTACGACTGCTTGTTCTACCAACTGCTGAAACAGGGATAAAATAAAATAAAGAGAAGGAGAGTAGACCTCTGTTCAAGAGGGAAAAATAATAGTCCAGTCAACAGTCACTTCAACGGTTATTACCATACTGTAGCTTCGTTCATGTCAGGGTTTTGGTGTGGTAGTGGGCCACTGAAGCCACTATTGCTTGACATAGAAAATGGAGGGCTAGGACCACTGTTGAACACTTCCCCTGATATGGGGTGGAGTGAGCCAGTCATACCAGGCTCTGGACTGGGAGTGTCAGGGTGAGATATCATGTCCGCATATCTTTGGTTTTCAGAGGGGTGGTGGCCAGACAGTGGTGGCTCTAGGGGGCCTAAGGAGGCTGAACCAGGCCCAGCATTCTGTAGGTAGCTGGAATCTGCAGGAGATTGAGTCTGAGACGACGGAGGCCCATGGGGGAAAAAGTCATAGTTTCCACTTCCATAGTAATCTCCTTGATAATCTGATAATTGAACAAAGAAAAAAAGCAAGGGTCAGATAAGTAGGACGATCAGAACACAAGAGAGATGTTAAAAGAAGCAGGTACATTATAGAAGTACAGAAGTGGGACATAATCTAATTTCCTTCCCACAAAAGGAAATTTGGACAGAACCTCAGCAAATGCTTGCTACTATCAAACTAGGAAATTGTGTTGAACCAGCATTACACAGCTCAATTAGTTCCATAAAGGCCCAAAATACAAGATGTATGCCATTAACTCTTAAGACTTGGTGCATGGGTACTTATTAATGAGCCTCAGGAAAGTTCTATAAGAAAGGGCCCTTTAGTGTGGGACTCTGTCCTCATATAGAACACATTGTCTGGAGCTCTGAAGAGCACTACAAATTAGACGGGCAAAGACACTGCAGGTGAAAAACCAATGAAAACCAAAACGACAAAAATAAAATGAAAGAAACCAAACTGAGATCTAGCTTTGAATTAATCAAGCTTGAGATGGGGAAGGTGAGAAATTATTTTTTTTCTTTCTGCTAAGAATTTTCCTAGGCAAGAAAAAATGAAATTCAACAGTTTAGGTGAGAACAGTTTGCTTGAGGGGAAGGCTAGCATACATTTCACTAGTTTTATTGAGAACTCTCACCAATCTCTGGTACAATATAACACACACACACACAAATTATGTATATATATATATATATATATATATATATATATATATATATATATTCCCATTGTACAGCGCTGAGGAATGCGGTGATGCTATATAAAACAATAAATAATTATACTATATATACATACAGACACTGGCACTTTAAGGCAGAAGCCAATAAATGACAAGCATGCGGTCGCACAAACAACAGCAACTGGGAGGTCCTATTGGGCACCAGACCATCTGTCATTTGCCAGTGCTCTTGATGACCAGTCCTGGACTGGTCTTGTACCATTCAAGTTTTCTTGATATGAGTGTATCGGTCTTGTAAATAGAATCATTTTTTAAAATTCCTATAGCATTACCAAGGGTAGCTAGTGAGAAGCCACAAAGGCACACAAAACAACAAGCTAAAACAAGTGTTGGCCCTTTAAAACGCTCTGTAGTGTGATACAGTTACCCTTTCTACTTGCAAAACAATTGGCTATCCATTTAACCCCTTTATGACAAAGCCCGTACATGTACGATCTCCCAATGCAATGTTTTTAATGCATTGTTTTTAATTTTAGTGAAATAAGATAGCTCAATAGTTATATCATGAGTTACGAATCAGCCTTTTTTTAAGTGGACGACCCATGGAAAGACAAATATTTTTTCTGGCATTCATTTGAGTGCTTTATATTTCAATGTTGTTAAGTTTTTTTTTTTTTTTTGCTCCAATAAACTTATTTTATGGGCAGACCTGGAAGCTGCCATTAAAGGTGGTCATGTGATATTTTACGGGTGAAATTCCCTGTTTATATGAAGCAACTTCTGAGGTCCTCAAAGCTTGCGTAACTTTACACATTTTTCTTTTTTGGCCCAACGAAAGGTACCAACGTCAACTAAAGACTCCGGGATAAACACCACTCTGAGCTAAAGAAGACTTTTTACTCTTTTCTCCGTAGACTTTCACTACTCTGAGTAGTGAATTAGGACTGAGCCATTTTATTGTTCACCACAAAAGAGTATGACAAGGAATGATAACATGTATCTATCAGATTGGGCTAAAATAACAGAACTAAAACTAAAAAATAAAACAGTAATATTTTTTGAAACTCTATTTTTACCTTTAATACGAATAATAAAAAAAAATCATCTACCCATTGTAATTATTTACATATTTTGTATTTGTAATTTTTTCGAGATCTGTGTAATTTAGTTGATATAGTTAATTGTGTTTCTTTTTTTTTATTATTGCATGTGCCTGTCCAGATAGTTAATATGTATCAACATCCCCTGATCAACACCTATTAGTAAAGAGGCAAAGAAATTTTGTGAGAATGTTGACGTACTGTAAGACTTTATTATTCACCAAATTGCTTTTGTTAGTGTAATGTGATAAACACCCCCATAATAGCAGACCATCTTGTCTGGGTGCACTCATATTCTAATTAATGGTAAATAATAAGCCAAAACACTTAACAGAAATAAATCACACAGCCAGCGGAATTAAACCCATTTGTAAGTGTGGCAAGGCATTAAGTGTGCGAGAGATGGGTGGGAGACTGTGTCTAGAAGAGCTTCAGAATAGAGGGATCCAGGAGGGAGCAGATGGGCATATAATTACTTTTTTTAGGCTTTTTACTAATTAAAAAAAAAGACAAAACAAAAAAAGATTCTACTGCAATTTTAATAAAAAAAGTCTGTTAAAAATAAAAAATAAATGAACATGTATTTAGGTGCATTATAAAATTAGAACTAAAAATGTATATTTATAAAAAAAATGCCAAAAAAATACAATAAGAAAAAAAATCTCATAGTTTGCTTGATACGCAAAATAAAGTGTTGCTTCTGTATGTAAAAAAAAGTACAGATCGATTCAGTATCATTTTAATTGAATTTGGAGCTTAATCACCTATAGGAGAAGGAATAAAGCTATTTATCCCGGATCTTTTGTCTTGCTCTTTGGTCGGAAAAAAACGGATTCTGTAATCTCTTGACACACAGATCTATTGAAAACACTGAATGCATAGTTCTTGGTAAACAGACAATCCCATTCACAGAGCTCAAAGACAGAAGAAACATCCAACTTGTAACAGATCACAAGGGCTGGGGGGGGGGGGGGGGTTGCATTCTACAACACATGTATAGGAGGATTTACGAATTGTATATATCCAAGTACAAGTATGGGTGGTTGGCTGTGATGGTAAATGGAAACTCTTACTAGCAATGGCTAAGATAGAAATGGAAAAAATGTGCTAAATAAACAGAAACACGTTTTAATGTTAAAACAAGTGAAACAAGGAAATCCATCATAAATAAATATCTTAAATACATGTTATGTATCCATGTAATAGATAGATTGATAGATAGATAGAGTTCTACAGAGTTCAATGCACAAATAGCTTAAAACATTAGATGCCTGCTCATACATTTTAGGAGTCATGGATGCTAGGAGTACTGGATACATAGTGTATGATGAGATCAAGAGACCACACTCCTGAATATCACAAGAGAGGCATAATGTTTGGAAAATTATTCTTTTTGGACGTATGTTGCACAACTATTCAGTCAGAATGAATATAAATAACATAGACTGTGTTGGCAGACAAGAACCATTCGGCTCATCCAGTCTGTCCAACTTCTGAATATGTCTTATGCATAATCCTTCACTGTATTAATCTCTACCACTTCTGCTAGAAGACTATTCCATGCACCCACTGTCCTCTGAATTAAGTATTATTACCTTTTAAACATTTGCCCCTCTAATTTAAGACCATGTCCTCTTGTTGTGGTGGTTTTTCTTTTATTGAATACACTCTCCTCTGTCATGTTGATTCCCTTTATGTATTAAAAGGCTTATCCGTCCTGTCTCGTCTTTCTTCCAAGCTATGCATGTTAACATCCTTTAACCTTTCTTTAAGTTTTATCCTGCAATCCATAAACCATTTTAGTAGCCCTTCTCTGGACTCTTTCCATAGTATCTATATCCTTCTGGAGATACGGTCTCCAGTACTTGCACAATACTCCAAGTGAGGTCTCACCAGTGATCTGTACAACGGCATGAGCTCTTCCCTCTTTCTACTACTAATACCTCTCCCTATACAACCAAGCATTCTGCTAGCATTACCTGCTGCTCTACTGCATTGTCTACCTACCCTCAAGTCCTCTAAGATAAGTACCCCTAAATCCCTTTGCTCAAATGTTGAGGTTAGGACAGTAACAAATATTCTATACTCTGCCCTTGGGTTTTTTATGCTCTAGGTGCATTACCTTATCCACATTAGGTGCCATTTTCCACAGCTCTGAACATTTTTCTAGTTTACCTAATTAATTTGCCATTCCACTTATCCCTCCGGGAACATCAACCCTGTTGTAAATCTTTGTGTCATCAGCAAAAAGACATACCGGTACTTTACCATCAAGACCTTCCGCAATATCACTTATCAAACTATTAAAGAGATGGGGTCCAAGTACAGATCCCTTCCACACCAAACTTTTCCAGCCACGTCTTGATGGACTTTGCTTTGTGCACTGGGGCCCAGTCAAGCTGGAATAGAAAAAGGCCTCCCCCTGTTCCCACAAAGTTGGAGGCATAGCTTTAACCAAAATGTCTCGGTATGCTGAAGCATTACGATTCCCTAGCCCAAACCCTGATTCAATAATTAAGAGGTGTGTCCCAATACTTTTGTCCATATAGTGGTGCACAAAGCAGGGTGCATATAGTGTAGTTTCTGTTAATATCCCCACTACAGATGTAAGACTTACTGGTCTATAGTTGCCTGACTCCTCTCTACTACCTTTTTTGTAAATGGACACGACATTTGCTAATTTAAATATCTTCTGAGACTACTCCCGTTAATGATTGGTTAAATAAATCCATCAAAGATTTACAGGTATGATGCATATTCTATTTATATTTGTTCTTCAGGATAACGTATGCATGCTGAGATGGCAAAGCAATTATAATGGATTGTTGATGGAAGCCTAATACATTCACTGGAGGCTGTTTCGGGTATCTACAACCCTTTCTATACATATTTTGTAAATGTTTAAGGGTTGATCGGTATTATAAAAATGAAACAAAATAAAAAGAACCTAGAACCCATTGTTATGAGAACATAGCCAATTCACTGCTGCACAAATGCTTCTATATATTTATTTTGTGTCTGGATTTCAGTGGCACATGACACAAATTACAATTGCAATGGGTAAATTGTGAATCAGAGTGAAGAGAAAACAAACAGAGAAAAACCGGGTACCCTGCTCTCTCCCAATCACCCTCCATATGTTCCTGGAATGTGAAGGTAATTGGAACAACTGTTGTCTGAGAAAGGTACAAAGAAAGCAGCTGGGGTATTGTTTCCCTGCAACACTACAGAGGGAAGGAGCGAAAGGGGGGAGAGCTAAGAGGGAATCGGCTTCTTACATGTTTTCTCCACAATGCGTTCGCTTTTTACACTTTATGCTACAGCAGGGTGCAAAGTTTGGACAAGCAAAGATGGAAACCTTTAAGAGGTGATGGGGGGGACAAAAGAGGGGGGGGGGTGGCGGTGTTTATAGAGGATTGAGAAGGAAAAGGAGATTAAGGAGACCTTAGCAAGAAACCTTGTGAAAATCCTTTTCTCTGAGGCTTTGCAATCATTTAATCTTTAAAAAATGAGGTTTGATGGGGAGGGCAAGAGTATTTTAGAGATAAGAAAACTCAATCCTTTACTTACTGCTGAAGCACTTTGGGGGTGAATAAAGAAAAATATAATTTAGTACTTTTCCAGAGACAAATAATGGATCAGTACATCATGACTTCTCTAACACGAGATGTGGTTAGTTTCTGATTGGGTTGGATCTTGAGACGTTTGTGATACTTTTTTAGCGAGCTGCTGTATACATATGAGGTTACTTATGATTTCAAGCCCTTGGTGGTCTTGAACGTTTATGTGACATCCGATTCTACCAACACCGTCCCACTAAAAGTAACAAAGCTAAAACAATCACAAACCTAAAACTCGACCAACTGGGGATAATATGGAAATATATATTTCTAAATAACAGTTCAATGCTCAATGTACCGCTCAATAATGCATTAGATGGCAAAACCCCCACATATGAATAGGTAGGTACCTTATATCAGAAGCTGGAGAGATGCATCTATAGTATTTATTTGTGTATTTCACATCATTTTTGGAGGGAAAATCATAATCCGTGTTTATAAGAAAGTTTGGCCAACAAATGCCCTTGGGTGGCAGTTGTGTATCCCGAATAACTCTATATCAGGAGGTGACAGGTAACCAGCAGTGGATGTGGTAGGTCAATGATGCAGAAGGTGTGTTAGATACCAATGTGGTTGGTGTAACAATGATATCCTATTCTAGAAATATCTGAATAAGTAGGTGTCACTGAAGGTGCGTTAGGAGGTAAGTGTTCCCGATAAGTGTGAATCAGGAATTACGGTTGTTTGTCTCTGTATTAGAAGGAATGTTCTTAGAAAAGACAATTTGCAGATCGCAGCCAAGGTTATCTGTTAAACAGGCAGCAGTTTCATTCTGATGCAAGGCCAAAGGGAACCCACGGATATGTGACAAAGTGATAAACGTTGAACCTGCTGATGTGTGCAGAACGGGCCTGTGGATTTTACCTGCCTATGGGCCTATTGTCCTCTGTGGAATCGACAGGATTTGCCTCACACCAGTAGGAAATTACACGTGTTTGCGATTTCTACTGACCTGTAACCTGCTGGTGGAGCCGACTCCATGGGATTTACATTGATTTTGCCCATTTAGCCAGATGTGAACAGGTGAAACACATTACAAAGCCACTCAATACAATCAAAATAACAATGTCTATGCACATCTCACACCAGCGTGTGATTTATTTAATACTGTACAGCCACCTCTATACTGTGTGCTACCGTGGACGTACACAACATCCAGTGCCCTGCCACCTCCCCATTCTGTGGCTTCTCACCTAAAAGTGCAAACCCCATACAGTAAGCACATTTGCTCTGCAAGAGATGGCAGCAACCATACGGATATTCTGGGTACAGCCAGATGCTAAACATTGGCCTCATTAAAAAAAAAAAAGTATAAAATATGTATCTGCAACAAGAATAAAAGTTCACTTAAAACATCTGTAACAATTTATTTATAAAAGTGACAGTATTTTCAGCAGCAATACACGGATGAGTGAAAGAACATGATTGTCAAATAAATGAAATGAGAATTTTGGAGAAATGGATGAGAGTTCCCATTGGATAAGCTGGTTTTTCACCAGTAAGAATCAATATTGAATGGACCATCCATCCCACAGGAGGCCTCATAACCAGAGTCGCATTTCCCTTCTAAAGGAACATCGCAGCCAGCCGGAAGGTTACCTCCATAGTAGCTGTAAGGACCAGACCCTAGGATGTCTGATTCATCCAGCCTTCCTCCCAAGGGGCGCATGCGTCTTGGGCTCCTGAAGAAGGCATGTCTCCTGGCACCCAATGCACTGAGCTGTTTCATTCTCCTCTCCTTAGACCTTCGGTTCTGGAACCAAACCTATCGTAAAGCCAATGGAGGAAAAAGGATAAAGTTATTGCATTTGACAACGGCTGAAACACTAGTTTCTCTCAGAATTGAATGGCCTCACGGATTAATGGAGCCACAAAACATTTGACTAGGAGCTTAATCTAATATTGTGGGCTGTAAACTGCCTGTCCACCAAAACTCATCACTGTGTACGAATTATTAATAAATAAATCTTTGTCTGAATTTGTATAGAAAAATATCCTATTGCTTCACGGGTCGTAATATAAAAAGCATACTACCCTCTCAACCTCTTGTTCAAAGTTGGTAGTAGAACGGCACCAAAGAGCTCAATACCTTATTTTAGATTATCGAATATGCTTGGTGATTTCTATGGACACTACTCAGACGGTCAAAAACATCCTTTGTCATTGCGGCACCATAAGCTATTGCAGTTCACAGGCTGTGAAATGATGGACATTTTCAGACACTTCTCTGCTAATGTGATATAAATCATCTTCCCACATCATATGTTAATCATAAAAGACGTTACTACACGTTAACTATGCAGCATGTTAACAAAGTTAACATTTAATGTTTCTAAATCTTTGAAATATGATAGGGTCATTTTACACCTGTTCTAAAGCATCAGTGTATATTGTTAAGATTTTAAGTGCAAAAAAATAAACATTCGCTAAAGGCACACTGACATAAGCAATATCTAGAAACACGCTTACTGTCCCAACAGGAACAGACCCTGCTGTCCGAAGTACCGTGAGGTTTATCCACTAAAGGGAGACATGACAAGAGAGTTTGCAGGAGAGTTGTGTTTTTGCTCCTTCACTAAACATTATGAAGGGCCAACCCCAGTGAGTTTCTGCATCAGGAAGAACATGGGTGGCCCTGTATGATGTATAGTTAAATAAGTGAGATGTCTCCAGTCTCTTTAGTTGTTACACAGGGCAAGCTCAGCCCTTCATGCTGGAGAGACTTGTGGAAAACCACAACTCTACTGCCAACTTTCCATTTAATGAAAAACACAGCAAATGAGCAATTCAACACATGAATCGGCAAAACACATTAATTCATTGATCGCAACAAGATGAACAGACACCTCATGCACAATGACTCAAGACAGTCTTCGATGACTAGTATTTAAATGGATAAAAGCTACGTGTAGATGTAGCGGCATTATAACGATTGTAACAGCTTAAAAAAAAGCAAAGGAGGCTGCTAGCAACCCAACAGTAGAGGGCATGGCTTTATACCCTCCATGCTAGTTCTCTATAACATGAAAATACTCAGGCTACATTTAATTACATGTCTGGCACGGTTGGGCTTGTTTTTCAAATATATAGTATTCTACAAAATAAAAAATTGTAGCCACAGAAATCATTTTCCTTCAATGAGATTTTCATGAACATGAGGCACATGGAATTAGGCAAGGTGATGGAAAAGACCTCTCGTTAACTTCCAATACGTCTTAAAATAATGTGAGAGGTTAAAATATATGCATGTTTTTTGCAGCCACAGTTGTCCCTTTAACAGGAGTTTCTGCCGTCTGGAAAAACAGAGATATTCGAAAAGCTTAAACACTGTGAAATGATGCTAGAGCGTCAGAGGCAATTACCAACTCACAGAGAGGCCTATTACTTTGGAGATGTGATGGCATTTTTAAAGCCCCATGTCTACAGCTCATCATTCGGGTATGGTTCCTGTCATGGAGTCCCACCCCCAAGATGAGGGATTACTGCGAATTTTGGAGTAAATCTTACTGGGATAAGCCGAAAGAGAGGGAACATGAAAACCATCAAATGTGAAAACCACTTTATCAAAGCATCATATCCTGTACAAGACCCTCTAAAGGGCTTATAGGATCCGGATTACAACTCTTTCAGGGGGATGAATAGGGACCCCCTGCCTGACAGACAAGGGAAGGCCCTTACTCTTTTGCTGGCGAAATGAGGATTAAAAAGCACCAATCTTTTCCAATGAAACAAAGTGAATACAAGGGGAGGGTTTGAGGATTTTTTTCTCTTTTTTTAAAATGCAAGATAAAAGGTGGTGGGGGGGGGGTTGGTGTTGGCGGCTACTGAAATAAGGGAAAAAAGTGTACATTCTGTAAAGATTTGGATTGAGAATCTGTAACCAGACAAGCTAAGAGATTATTCACATTGTTACATGAGGTTCTGGAAGAGTGATTACTTTTCTAGTATAGCGACAAAGCAGAGTGTAGAGTGTACTATGCTGTAACCCTTTCAGTCCCGCATCATTGGGTCACTTCTCTGATGTCCCTCATTTAGAAAAACAGGCAAATCTTTTCTCAGGAACACTGCTCTTACTCCGGTGGCCGATGCCCAGTAACTGGCAGGCAGCGCCAGCAGGGGTACATTTGGGAATGTGTTCAGTCACTGGGTCCTATGTTTTACTGGATCCCAATATATTGTCCCAGGCGAGAGGATTAGGACTGAACCCTGATGACACCCAGTCAGCACATTGATAATGTAGCAATGAAGCTAAATTATATCTGGCTTGTTTTAGTAAAAGGGAAACAAAGCGAGGATGTAAATTGGTATGTAAATGCCAAAGAATAGGTCGAGAGAAATACCGTAAATCTATAGCATGAATGATACAGCTTTGGGTGTCATTATTTGCTGCAAATAATGGGCTACTAGGGAGTTCTTTTATTAGTTAAATAACTATAAAAAAGGTTTATAACTAGGTTATCTACCCAAGAATAACAGCACCATTAAAGAACGAGCTGTATGAGTTTATTCACTCAACGGTGAGTTGGTTGGAAACATTTTAACTCACTGACTCGGTTATATATAACTGAGGCCCACATTCAGTAAGCTTATCTTGCAAGAGGAGCTGCGCTTGGGCCTTGCTTAATGCAGAGTTAATAGAGATATAATCCCAGAGATTTGACTCTGCGTTATGTAGGGCCGATGCAGCTCTTTTTGCAAAATAAACTCACCAGGGTTGGTTCATGACGATGCACAGTGATGTCAGTGAGTTGAAATGTTTCATCTCAACTTGAATTTATGTGAGTTAAGTCCTAATTGTCGTGTAATATCTGCAATATTAAAAAAAAATGCATACCTTATCTTTATGGAATCCTAAATGTTCCTAAACAAGGGGCCACTTTCAGGGGCTATATTCCATTTTAAGTAGACAACAATGCTGTTCCTGTGATTGCACATCCCTGCATGTTCATGTATGACACACAGGAGATGGTAGGTTGCCAGAATTCAATATGAAATCTCATTCATCTACTTGTTTTGCTTTCTAAATTGTGCAATTGTCCAAAAGACAACCACAAATAACCACACATTATTACTATAAATTTAGGTATATTGGTTTTAAATTTCCCTTTAAATGTTGGATGGCGAGACCATACCTACAGCACTATAGAGAAGGAGGGCTTTACAAATAGCTGATAAGAACTGTAAATAACATTTTGCATTAGCCATCATCGTGCATGACCAGTTGGGTTGATGATGTAGTGAAAGTGGGACAAGATGTTAATTTAACTAGATTTACTGCTGGTTTGGTGACAAATGTGTCATTTTCATTTGTTGGCTTGTCACTTGCTGATTAGTTTTGTTTATTTAGTATTAGCTAAGGATTTGGTGTGATTTAGCACTGCCTCAGTAATGGATAAGTGAACACTCAAGAAGCAAGCTGAGTGTGTACACCCACCCGGAGGAAAAGATGAAGATGACATGGCCCCTATAGATTTGGTTGAGATAAAGATATCCATAAAGTGCGTTCAGTAATCTAGGAGTTTTCAAGAGTGTTTATCAATCCAGTTATGTTTAAGAGTGTTCCACCTGCATAATGCACAAAAAATTCAAGAGGATTTCTTGAAAAAGTCATCTCACTCATTTGTCGCATGCAGAACTAGCTCAGCCCTACCTGCCGGAGAGGCCCACTGTGGTCAATCCTTTATAATGTATTGGGAAGTAACTTGTATTGGCAAGTTGAACTTCAACTTTCTGAAATTCTACTTTACATTTATAGTACACAGAACCATTAAAAATCATTTCGTAACCAAAGAAGTACAAAAGAGGGTTAACAAGCACGTGTGGGAAACACACATTGGACCCATGGAGGAAATTGTGGTCTTATATTGACATCTGTACACTGGGCCTAACTCCCTCTGTTCAACAGTTTTTACTGCATAAATAACTATTAACAGGTCACTAACTCAAGTTTTTTACATGGCTCACACTTAACTGCGCCTCAACAAGTCCCCTGAAAACACAATGGTTCTCTTTACAAAAATGGTTTGGCACGCTTGGGATCGCTGACAACCACAATAAAAATCAAGAGGGTGACTTTCAGTAAAATTCCTAAACTGTATAATATATTAACATTTAAACCGTTCATTTTACAATTCATTTTAAGCCGATGAAAAGGGTGTGTTTACACAACAGATCCAATTTGAATCAGTGGGGTGAAGGAGGATCCACAATTTTCCTATGATTAACGCATAAAAAAATTTGCTAGAAAATTAGCTGCCAAACGATTGGTTGACAATTTACCTGAATCACCCGCATATTCAATCCAGTCTCCTGAGCTAGCTGCTCCCGGATGTGTCTAGTGGGTTTAGGGGTAGCAGCAAATGCAGCTTTGAGGGTCTCCAGTTGTTTGGCCTTGATAGTGGTCCTGGGTCCCCTCCTTTTAGTGCCAGAGTTCTGTTCCTCATTCTCGTTGTTGGCTGTCTCTTTGTCAGAAGAGGTGGAATGGTCTGTCTCTTTACTTTCATCTTGCATGGCGTCTGGAAGATCTGGTGACAAACTTCTGTCTGTGTAAGAAGATACTAAGAAACAAACAAAAGTTGGGTTACAGACATTGTATAATAACAAAACAATCAAAGCACAAACTTATTTTTGGCTACAATGGCTGTGCAATTGCTCCCATTCAACTTCCAGTATAAAATGATAGGATTACTATTACCCATTTTACCAATGTGATTAATGGTATTTTCATTATATTGTGACCTATTTGACATTGAGATTCTAGCCTTAAACCCTGTGGTCGGTTGCTATCTGGTGTATAAACCAACCCAGGCAGGGAGGCCAGATGAAGGAAAACTGAGCATGAAAATAGTTTTGTCATTAAAATTAGATCTTTGGATTTAATACCCTTTGATCACGCAAAGAAAACATCATGCACTTTTAAGAAACACATTGTTAGTCTGATATAGTGTAAAATATAATGTTTAACCTTGGAGTTACAATAGGACGTCAAATCCAAGCAAAAATACCTTGATTAATAGATTATTGAACATACATAAAAAAACATTTTAATGCTCCTACCCAAAACGTCTTAGAAACACGTACACATTAGGAGACTAAAAAACCAACAAACTGCTTTCTACATATCTTCACCAAATAATTGCACTAAGACAGTCTTAACCCATATCTAGATGTACATCTTAATAAACATATGGTGCTTTACTGTCTGTAAAAATATTTATTCAAAGGTCATTCATATTTTTGGAATAAACAAAAGCAAGTAAGCCTCCTGGAAAGATGCATGGTGTATTAATACTCTATTCTACTCACCTCTATTAATGCTCAGACAATACTGTGTAACACATGAAACATACATGGAATCTTAAGCAAAATAAACTAGAAGGCATCAGTGATGTGATTCAGGGTTTTACCTGTTTAGAAAGTTTTCTTTCTTTATGTAGGGCATAGTGTATATATATATATATATATATATATATATATATATATATATATACACATTTAGAATATAGTTAGATTTTAATAAATAGAAGATACCAGTAGATTTTCAAAATCCAAATGTATTTATATGGAGGTGCCTCCACCCCCAATGTTCAGTATGTACATTAAATATCTGCTAAATTGCAAAAACACGGCCATATTACAGAGTTTCCATAACATATGTTATCACGTTGTGACAGCCTTCAGGAAACCAACTTGATATGTAAATATAAATGTAAATCGCTTATATCCCAGTTTACAGGTTTTATGTGCTGAAGCAGAGAACAGTTTTAATTGTAGCAGTTACAGTGCTATAAACACACTGACCAGTAACATAAATATAGTGTATAAAGGCCAAAAAAAGTGTACTGCAGTGTGTGATACATTTTTGTTATAGACCAATTTATAGACAAATTTCAATTGTTTCAACCTAAATGTTGTCAAATCAAAAGTCAACATTGCTTTTCACTTAATAAAGGGCAGTTGATGCTCTTAAGAGCTTTTCCTTAACACTAAATGTTGGTGCAATGAACAAATGCATTACCAACTAGATTAACATGGTTATATTCAACAATTATATATATATATATATATATATATATATATATATATATACATATACATATACACACACAAGTGGTATATTTCGCTATCACCAGTCCTTTGTCATTAGCCCAAAAGGCCTTTGCCTTGTATTACATCAGTCCATAGAATGTACTTTCATTCACATCAATATAAGAAAGCCAAATATGACCAATATTTTCGGTACATTGTGTTTTAATTAATCTGGAGCTTTTTGATCAGGCTACAAGTGAATCTAAAAAGGGCAAATATTAAATCAATGCAACATATAATTTTGTAAAGTGTATGGTTATACAGTCTTAAATCTTCATTCAATACAACTTCTCTTTATATCTATTCCTTATAAATACTAAACGAGAAAACCAATTTGCTCATTTCTCGCTTTACTTATATCCATTTTTTTTTTCTCCCATGGTTCTATTCTATACCGGATTCACATGGCTAAACATATATTGATCCAGAGGCCTCTAAAGCATAGGGGCTCCAAATACAGAACAAAATGTTTTATTTATAATATCAGTAACCTGGTTCATAGAAATAAATATTACATATGTACACAATTTACAAAAATCTAATGAAATAAAATATTCCAGATATGCTTTGCCAGTGGTCAGTCACAATGTGCCATCAGTATTTCATATTGCGAAGCTAACATAACCTTGGAGAACAGACTTATGGCTGTCCCTTTATACAGTAAAAATGACAACATAATTCACAACATAAAAAACGATTTCAAACCCTGGTATTTAACACTGAATGAATCAGGAGCGGAAGGGCCTCATATATTACCTTTTAACCAAAATATGTATTTAAAAAAAGTTAAAATAAAAAGAAAAGTGACATTATAAATAAGCGCAATGCTTTCCTTGCTAGTGCAAATTAAAAAAAAATCATGTGGAGTCCTAAATTTGGTTGAGTTTCCTTTTGTTGTGCATGGAGCACAAATGGGAACAAAAAATATATAATGGTGATTAATACATGTTTCTTTTTCAGTTTCAAAACCGGAATAAAGGTCTGAAATGTATGGATTTCTGGACAATAATAAAGCTAACTTTTGGCAGATTTTAATAGATCCTTCAAATACTCTGTTATGATAAAGGCAGAAATATTCCCAGTGTTTAGTGGAAATGTTCTTATAATACCAAGACCACCAAAATGCTTGGACAAGTAGGCTAACTCTGTCAAGACAGGTGTCTGTCATATCTGCACATATGTATCGTTATACTAATGTCTAATGTGTAGGACAAACAGGCTTTAGGGAAGGAAGACAGACACTATCAGTTTATTTACATACACTAGACAGGTTATTGTGTTGACTGTTTATTATTTCAACCTATATATAAAGCCCCCCCTCCCAAAATAAAATAATCAAGTGGCTGATGGGGGTTAACCTTGCAGTAACAGTGAAAGAACAGATGATACATGAAAGGGTTAAAGATGTCTCACTTGGTGCTGATCCAGTATGGTCCTATCAGGTTAACAATAGCAGGTGTGCCTGGCATTTGTGTTAATGTTCAGACTCTTTAAGTCTTGCCCTGCTTCCCACCCACCTACCCACAGCCTGCCAGGCATGAGGAGGGGGGGGGGGGTTGTGTATAGCTGAGCTCTGCCTGAGATTAGCAAAGCGTGACCTCTATTAAAGGCTCCCGTGGAAATGTTAGGACCGAGGTGCACGCAGATAGATGGATGGTGATCGGGAGAGGGGGTTGGTATTATATGATTATTGATTGAGGCAGCACATAGCAGTTGGGGAGAAAGAAAAATCAATACTAAAATAAATAATATTCCAGAACAGAGCACCCCCTGTTCATACATAGAGCAGCAGAATATGCAGTAAAATCACAAATAAAATCCATTCTAAGGCCACTCGCTCCCCAGGCAAACCCCCTCCTATAGTGCTTCACTGGACAGATCTGAGGATACACTCACCTGAGTTGAGGCTGCTTTCCTTTAGGCTGCTGGTGCTGACATAATCCTCTTTACAGACAAATTTGTTCTCGTCTATGATATAGAGTTCCTCTCCAGTTGAGAGCTGCTTGTTGCAGACCATACAGGTGAAACAATTTAAGTGAAACACTTTGTTCCTGGCCTTCCTCACCAGGTCGCTGGGGGATATTCCTAGGGAGCAGCCTGCACATTTCGTACCGAACCTCCTGCAAGAGAGATGGACATTGAGTTTAGGAGGGCGCAGGATGGCAGAATCTTGATTATCAATGATGATTGCGGTCCCATGGCTTTAGATCGGTAACCAGATGCCCCGTTAGCAGTAACGATCCTAACGCCTGTATTTTTCATGCGATTTACCGTTTATGGGGCATTATGATCACTACCTGGAAAAAAAAGGCCAATTGATGACTACAATTCCCATCATCCATGCCTAATGCTTGTCTGTCGGGGCCAGGTAGAGCATAGATCAGTCTGACCTGAAAGCTGTGGGGCATTCTAGTCTCTGTAAGTGGGTGATGTGCTCTAATGCGACTTTTCCATAAATCCCTTTAACGATTTTTTACATCGAAATCGGGCAGTGTGTTTTGCATTCATCTGGTGCACAGAGATGTATACCCACGGTCACATAATGCCTGTCTCAAAAGATTAATGAATGATAACCCAACCTCTAACGTGCTCCGCTGAATACGGTATATCATTAAACCACGATGCGCTTGGAGGTTTTGCAGCCTACACACATTTTCTGTTTTATGATGTATTCGAATTATACGTCGGTGTATTATCTGAATGTAATATACGTAATAAAATACATATATTGTAGAGATTACATTAAAAAATCGAGGAAGAACAAACTGACGTTTGAATGGTTACTGTAAGATCGCGCTTTATTTACCAAATATTGTTATTTCTGACCCTCTTAAAAATCACCGAAAAATGTCTTGATTACCTTATATAACATGCAGTTCATTTAAAGTTTAAATATTTTAAGATACAATTTAGGTTTATTTGGGATCAGTTGTAATTATACAAATAACAAGCCATCATTTTATTTACCTTTTAACACATATTTCGCCCCAAAATTGTACTAGTAAGAAAAATTAAAAACAAATAAAAAACTAAATAAATATCTGTAATATTCCCTACACTATACTAAATACATTTAACGCGTATACAAATAGATTTATAGTTATATACAGAAATATATATAGAAGAACACACACAAGCGGTTTATACAGATACTAAACCGTATACATACACCATATACATAATTTGTGTGTGTTTATACAGTTTTGTATTTGTATAAAAAGCTTGTGTGTGTGTGTATACATATATATATATATATATATATATATATATATATATATATATATATATATATATATATATATATATATATATATATATATATACATAACACACATAACTATTTAAATATCACGGACACGTTTTCAAGACGTTTGAAGATTTTCCTATAGCGTTGGGAGAAATATTTAGGTGTATTCAGTAGTTAGACAAAAGGAAAACGATTTTTTTCTCCCCTACGAGTGTAAAGATGATAAGAAATATTTTTTTGCAAAATCATAATCTTTATATTTATCAGACTAATCTTCCATACGGACCCCTTTTATGGCTTATAGAAAAAAAAAGGGGAAAAAAAGATTGATGAAATGCCATTTAAAGGGGGCATTTAGATCACTCCTTACTACCCGAAAACCCCAAATAGACTAAAAGCCCCATCAACTAGATGGATTGTGGGATTTGAGTCTGCAGAGCCAGTAACTGGAAGCTATAGTTAAAAAATAATATTTTCAAACGGTGTTATTCTAATTATGCTACACTTTGGAAACCTGTGTAGCAGTATATATATACAAAATGATTATGTTCTATATGAAAACGATATATTTATATTATTAATATGTGTATTGTACATTAAATTAATGCTGAACAATTTCCATTTCCCTCCCTCAAAAAAATAATAATAATACAAAAAAAATCTTTAGATTGTGAAATTCCTTGAGTTTTCCAAGTTTTGGATGATTTCGGTGGTGAGATCCTTTAGAGCGCTATGCAGCCATTGCCCCTTAGAGCAGTAAAATCTGTGACTTTGATTTAGTGACTGTATTACAGGTCATAAGTCATGCCTGCCTTATCCACAAAAATAATTAGCTCACCTGCACCTTATCAAAAATCATTAAACGCTCCTAAAGAGTTTCCACATTAGCGGAGAGGGGGCATTAGGGGCTCTAACCGGGAGCACACTTGTTATGGCAGATCAGCTGATTAACACCTTCCATACCTGGATTGCAAAACAATAAACTGTAAATCAGTTAAACTTTGGCACAGGCTCTTTTTGGATGCACATGCACAAGTAGGGGGTCACTTATTTAAATGAACAGCTTTAGATCACTTACACCTGCATGAAAATGGCATGCAAACTTTTAATAAAACAAAGACTTTTGGATTGTGTATTTGGATTCTTAACTCCTTCTTGCTACAAGGCTTTGAAACACAACACTTCTACTACCCCTGTTGGGAGTTTTTTTGTTGTTGTTGTTTTTTTTTAAAGCACTAAAATGGGCAGCAGAGAGTTTTTTTTCTTTTTAGAGGATAATAAATTACCAACAATATTTATTTGTATGGTTAAACTCAACATCCTGAGGGTGTGTAAGTTCCATAGTTTTATTTTACTTATAGCTCATAAAAGTATTTTTAAATAATAGTATCTTTTGTGTAAATCTACAATTATGTAAAAAGTAATTATTTTTACTGTGGACTAGAGACATTTCGAATCGTGCGCGTATTAGGTACTAGATACTTGTCCAATACTTTTATTATCCCAACATAAGGGATATTGGGAGTTTTTTTATTATAAACTATTTTTGTTCTTAAAGCGATTTATTTTGCGAACCTTTTTCTGCCAAGTTCAAGTATCTTCCGAATGTCCAGTTTATCCCAGTTATTTCCATTACTTCCATAGAGAACTGGAGTTATCCAACAAACCTCAATTACTCACTCCAAAATTAGAATATAGATAAGAGTGAGTAATATACATTTTAGGTCCCATCACCACAATTCGGCACAAAATACAAAATGTAGGAAGGTGCTTTTTTGTATTTATATTTTATAATTTATTTTTCTCATTTATTTTCTCACATATACTGCTAGTAAACATATAAGTGGTGCTATAAATAAGTATACACCCAGAATTATATTAGTGATTTCTATGTGTGTTTTCATTCACAATTTAAAAAAACAATATATATATATATATATATATATATATATATATATATATATATAAATATTCCTCCTGAATATGGAATGCATGACTTCAAAGATAGGAACATTAGAAGAATCCCTTCAATTCAAAATTATCGCTTTACACAAATTCAAAAAGGGGTTTTTTTTTTAAAAAAAAAATAATCTACTGTTTTTTTTAACAATATAAAAAAGAAAATGTTATATTTATAAACTACAATTATGTCAAAATTCAATTTACTCTTAAGTTATGCAACGTGTATAGGATAAGGCATAGTACAATAGTACAAAAAAGTCATAGTACAATAGATGTATATTAAATAATTCATTAAAAAAACTGTGTTTAATATTTTATGTATTATTTATATTATAATATATTAATTATACACATTTAAACGTCACATAAAGATCGTGTAAACGGACAATTTAAGAACATAAACAAGACAGTGCCTATTTTACACAAATACTACTACAAAATATTGTTTCCAAGAAGAGTGGGACAGGAGTTATTGTGTTGTGTTTAAATGCCACAATTACACAATCTATACATACCCTTAAACTAACCCTTTCTTGCTGAAGTGTATAACAGCTGGTTGAACAGAAATAAATCTAGATATTTGTAAGGGTTTCAAAGGGGGACAAATTGGTTCGGATGTTGTAAGAGGTTTGCCGAATACATACCATCTTTTTACCTGGTACCCATTTTATAGGAATGGAATCACGAAGTAAAACAAAAAACAACTATAATAGTAATGGTAAATATCCCTTGCAACGTCCGTTACCCGGTACCCACTGTATAAGTAGGTGATGGTGAAGTGGAGCAATACAATAATAATAATAAATAATAATAGCTTACCTGAAGAAGTCTGTTTTGCAGTAGAGTTTGCCTTCCCTGGAGAAACATTTCTCAGTGAGGTTACACTTACACTCACAACACTGCACACATTTGACATGCCAAGCCCGGTCCAGAACATTGAGGAGGAACCGATCCAAGATGGGCCTCTCGCAGCCAGCGCAATGGACCATCATGGTTCAGCCAGAGTAGTTACGCCAGGACCCCTCCAAATGAAATCCACATAGACCCTCTTCCCAAAAGCAGCACCCTCGCTGGCTTCAGTCTCAGCAGTGACTCCGTTGGTCTAATGACACTTTAGAAGGACAAGGTGTTCCCCCAAAAGACTCCTTGCCCACAGCAGGGGCGGCAGGTGATTTGTCTTCCCTTCTTCCTTCACTTGCATAGATTCCCTCGTTGTTCTAGAACAGGATTCGTTTATTCGTTTGGTGCCAGTACACAGAGGCTCTCACCGGCAAACTTTCCCTTCCTGGGTGGAAAAAAAAATGATCCTAGATGACACTTTCTCCAACTCCACCTCTATGCCCCATAATCAGCTTTGTGTGTCAAGTCTGGCAATTCGCGCATCCTTATTCAGATTTGGTGACGCTCCAGGCAACGTATACAGCCCTCCAGCCAATCAAAAGCCAGTAGCCATAGTTACCCCTTTAATTTATAGCATGTCTGCACTGGTTGCCGAATGGTCCCTGACATTGTGGATGCTGGGATACAGGACTAGATGTGAGGATGCTGTGGTTTGATACAAAGTTGGAAGTCTTGTTTTACAGTTTATGCATATGGGTTTTTTTTTATTATGTTAAGAACTAATAACACTTCATAGATGAAGTAACCGGGTACAGATTGGTCTACCTCTGCTCTCTTACTTCTTCGTAAGATTGCATCTCCCACCACTCTTAGCTGGCTGAGCCTGATGGGAGTGCTAATCCAGAACCGTTGGAGTGTGGCTTTCCCTTAGTTGTACAGGTGTGGGGGTGGGGTGGGTGGAGATGCCATCTTATTAGCACATGTTATGCTGTTGAGTGCTATCAGTGACAACATTAAAAGGACAAAAGATCGAGTTTAACATTTGTAAAGGAAGTTTAAACCCGTTTGTTTAGCGATCTTTCCCTGTGAACAGTAGGGAATTTAAATTGCATTGGGAAGGAGATTCATGACTTGTCCCGAGCTCCAGAGAGATCATCCCCTTAAGCAATGCGATATACCTGACCATGCCTAACACACAGGGATCGCTGTGCATTTACAGCAGGGGGTCACTTTCTGTCTTATCATTGTCATGCAGCCCAGAGGAATTACCAGTTTTTCCTAGATCGTTAAACGTTTAAAACAGTATAAGCATACACACAACACATAATCATGGATGAAAGTTCGGATAAAAACAATCTAGATTTAGAATAACTACAAAATACAGTCAAATGACTGGAATCTTACAGATAAACACGATGGATAGATAGATAGATAGATAGATAGATAGATAGATAGATAGATAGATAGATAGATAGATAGATAGATAGATAGATAGATAGATAGATAGAATAACTGGGTGTATAAAATTATCATACACTATTAAAGGAACGAAAAATGCGTAACCTTATTTTAATCCATGCATTAGTGTTTACCAATTGCTTTACGTGGATCCAATTTTCTTGAAAATCTGTATATTGTTCTTAAAAAAAAATCAAAAAGTAGAGTCACAAGAATATATATACAATTAAAACATCTGCTTGAAGAAAAAAAAGTAGCACCGGAGGAGTTAAGTGGGTGGGAAAAACCCCAGCTTTGTAATTAAGTTACAAGAGTCTATTAATTGTTTGGTTAATACTACGTTTATTTACATAGGAGTTTGGCAAGGTAAAGGATTCCCCGTGGAGAATTCCCTCCTACTGTCCTTTTGACTTGCAAAAACTGGATTAGTTCAAAACAAAATTCCAGACCCCGCCCCTGTCCCCATTGGATGGCACCAAAAAAAAAAAAACTTGCCCTTAACCCTCTCCATGCTGGAAACAATTAACCAGCTCGAAAACTCAGATGTAAAATGATCCTTTCGTCTTTTTTTACTAAAAAGAGGAAAATGAATGAAAATCCCGAAGATATGTAGCAATATCTATCTATCTGTCTATCTATAAAGATTGATGTTGCCGAAATACTTCAGAGTTTCTTATTGTTATACAATTGTACAATAAAATCAATATTTTCAAAATACATGAACTTTTTCTGTTGTCCTGTTTGACACATTCCACTGCTGACTCTTTACCAAACCCACTATGTTACATTACCTTTTTATCACATAGATTATCACATAGATTAAATGTGTGTATCACACACACATATATACTTATATATATGTATACACACATATATACTTATATATATATATATATATATATGTATACATATATATATATGTATACACACACACATATACATACTTATATATATGTATACACACACACACATATATATATATACTTATATATTTGTATACACATATATATATATATATATACTTATATATATGTATATACACACATATATACTTATATATATGTATACACACACACATATATATATATATATATATATATATGTATATATATATATGTATACACACATATACTTATATACGGTATATGTATACACACATATATAATTATATATATATATATATATGTATACACACACATTATCATTGCAACAGTTTTGCTGGGGTCTCATAATGACCAATTACATAGAGCATTGGCATCACAGCGTGTGAGCCCTTTTGAATTTGTTGCACTTTTGACAATGGGAAAGACACATAGTAATGAATGGAGCGAATGGCTGCCTTTGCTCAATTCAATATTAACATAAGGGGTCTTAAATTGAGAATACAGTCAGTGTTCACAATTATTGCAGGCACTGATTCTAGGGCAGGAAGATGTGTGTGTACATTTATACATATAAATATATATATATACACACAATCACACACACACACACACACATATAGATATATATATATACTGTATAGATATATATATATATACACACACACACAAACATTAATAAATATATATATATATATATAGACAAAAACACACACACACACACACACATATATATATATATATATATATATATAGTGTATGTAATTGTCCCCTATAATTCCCCAGTGTATTTTGCCCTAAGCAGTTGTTCCTCTCTGCATCCTATCATCTTATCACAGGCTGGCCCTGGTTAGATTGGCTTTATGTCACACATTATTTATTTGGCCTGGTAATGTGGGAAATACATCTGTAGTCACCCTTGAGTGGGTAATGTGGATCTGCAGGCTGCTGATAACACCAGCAGCTCTGCCTCCCGCTAACTCTTTCACTGCCAGGACTGGTGGGCTGCCTCCTCATCAGGGTGAAGCTTTTCCAGCTACAAGGAAAGGGGGTTGCTGGGGAGTCATGTTCAGGATGGAGTTTGGTTTTAATCCTGAGAAAATTCCCCCCACCCGTGAGACTGACATAAGCGACAGTCATTAAAGATGGGAAGGCTGGCTGGTGAGCGAGAGGCTTATACAGAACACACCAGATTTCAATGAGGTTCAAGCAATCCATAAAGAGGAAATGCTGTGTAAACAATACTCTACCAAGAGAGCTGGGCCTGGGTGAAAGGCCTTCCAGTTGGGCAGCATTGAGATGGTTCAAGCTGCTAGAGACATCCCGGGCAGAGTGAGACATCTGTGCCAGACCAGTGGCTTCTTACAAATCCCTTTAAACCCAAGGGGGTCCCAGTAACATTGGTCTCTGCGATGGGCTGCCATGTACCTGGTCTGGGGAGGGGGCAAGTGATAATTACACACTGTGCTATAGATGACAGAGGGATGCTATACACTGGTGTAGGTAGGGTGTCTGTGACAGTCATTGTTTGTCAAGCATTTAGTTAAATGTCCTACACAAGGAACACTGCCGCTTACCCCCTTTATACATAAGCGTATACATAATACGTTCCTGACCCTTGATACTGACTTACATCAGTCCTTATAGTTGTATGTGTGAAATGCCGTCAAAGAATGAGGCCAAATACCTTGCCTATCAGTAGCAGGTCGTGTTTATGACTCCCCTCACTGCAGACTATCATTAGCTAAGCTAATTAAGATCAGTCACCTGCGAACAGACAGGGAAATCCTTAAAACCCGGCCTGTTAGGGGTTAGTGGAAGAGTGGACTGAGAAACACTGAATTGTAATTATTCGAGTCTCGGCTTCAGCTTGGGCGCAGTGAGTGATGGGTCTTCCCTAAGGTGTAAATTGGCTAACACCAAACAAAACAGAAGTATCAGGATATTGGGGAGGTTTG
The DNA here is from genome assembly GCF_027358695.1 of Spea bombifrons. Classification (NCBI taxonomy): domain Eukaryota; kingdom Metazoa; phylum Chordata; class Amphibia; order Anura; family Pelobatidae; genus Spea; species Spea bombifrons. The sequence goes on along the minus strand of NC_071087.1, from coordinate 112,844,991 downwards.
AACAAAAGTATCACACATGCAATGCCTAAAATAGCGCTGGCAGCACAATCTGTAAATGCAATTAGCGGCCTTTTGTACGCATTTCTGTTGCTGATGCGATACTGCCACTCCACATGTGTCATTAGGCAAAATATCACTTGTTTGGTATGTACCGCATTTTGCTGCGTGATTGCGCTCGTATTCATTCCCAATTCTCGCACCTTGGGAAATGGTTTGGCCCAAAGCATTTATACATTGACTAAGTCCCCAGTGTCTTTGAACATGAGACACTTTATACATAAGCCTCGTTGTGTCTATGTTTTAATTTACAAGTTTTCCTTTAACCCAATATCTTGATGTATCTGTTTTGACCGTTGGTATGTGATGCGGTTTTAACCACTGGACATGGGCTTGACATCTACCAACTTTGAAGAGGTTTAATAAGCCCCATCATCAGGTCATGTCCTGAATGTTAGGCCCTAAATATTGACAACTTATGTTTTAATGAAGGAACTGAATGACACCCAAGTTGCAGTAATATAGTATATTTAGCAATGTAGTCGGACATTGGCTGTGCCAACCAAGCGCTTGGTGGTTGATGATTGCAGGCATTATCTACAAATTAGCTACAAATTTTAGATTGCAAAATCATTTGAGCACAGCCTGCCAAACTGTTCTGCACTACTTATGTCATATTTACCCATATGGGTTGCGATCGTGCTATATAAATCAATTAATAATAATAATGCTGCCTGTCTAAGCTAAATAAACCTACCTATCCATGCTACGCACTAGTGCAAAGCCCCTTGGGGTCCATAGCTCGATGGTGCCTTCTACATCCATTTATTGCAGCTTGTGCTGTAGCTCTCATGTAAGTGTGTACCCACAGGCCTTTAGGGGCAAGGGTTGATTTGAATCGCCGGTTCGGCCATGCCTCTGGGCATTTTCACAGTGTACCTCATGAGAGGTCTGGGCCTGATGGTTACCCTAACTTAAATATCACAGAACAGCCAAGAATATCTCTAAGTTGTTGTATTAGTGTGTAAGATATTTAAGCTACAATAGATACAGATCACACTAGGAAGATCTAACAATACCACCATATGTAAAAAACAAAACATATAGCAGATAAACATTAAGGAAAAAGTCATAATATTTTTTTGTCCTTAATTCTAGCAGTTGCCCAAAATACCCCCTGTTCTGCAAAGCTGCTTTGCCCCACTCCTTGAGAGGAAATAGGGTACATCCGCTGATTTTTTTCTTCTTCATTAACGATATGTTGTATATAACGATAACCCATGTGTGTTTGTTCTCCACATTTGGTCGGATTTCATTGCAGTGACCCAATGCCAAAATCATTCTTCATTACTCCAGATAGGAGAGAATATCCCTACATATGTGAAGCAAAAGGGGGAGACTGCAGTGAACAAATTTAAGAGATCCAGAGTCCAAGCTTTTGGTGACAGAGATTTGTTACATTATATGCCTATCCATCATGGTACTAAGATTATACATTTTACCTTTGGGATCTCTATAAAATAAAAAGCCAATGGAGTTTAGAGTAGAGATTCATCTAAGAGCATATTGTTCCCAACAGTCAGTGCATTAAAATATTGTGTTATCTCATTAAATTCCCTATTATTTTTAAGCCCGGATTTTAGCAACCCAATAAGTAAATAGAGTTAAAACAGGGTAAAATGTTAATTTGGCTTCCAGGAAAAGGCTTGTTTTGCTAAATATATACATGTTGTGAAAATAGGTGTTATTTGTCTGTTGGGAAAATGTATGTGTAAATACACTTGCTCTTTTAAAGGCATTTCACATATGTTTAGCACAGCAAAATTATATAGTAATCACCATCACAGAGCGAGCCCTACAGAAAATGGTTATTAAAACTAGAATTTAGTTACAATATGCATATTTCAGATATAAATAATTTCAAAAGGGATACCTATCTTTTAGCAACATTAGTTACATTTTTAACCAACTTGGTTACTTACTTATGTGTCTGATTTGTTAAGCTGCTTTACTTATGTGTATATGAATACTGTCGTTACTTTAGTTTTCTCATGTTCTGTCCTTGGCCGGATCATGATCCGTGCCACCACTAGGCATGGACAACTTTATGGTCTGCCCCTCGCTCATACCCACAATACCAATAATAACCCAGTTCCTGCTGAGGGATCTAGTGTTCTCAGGATTTGCACAATTATTTTTATTTATTTCATTATTCCAGCTTTTTGTTAACTAATTGCTCCCCTTTGGCAGGCACTGATTCTTGCAACTTCAGGAAGGGTGGGGGGGGAGAGAAGGGAGGCAATTGATATGCATGAATTGCCACCCTTTGCCACAGTTCCATACTTATATACTATATATCTCCAGATTAACTGATTTAAAATAACACACGCCATGAGTAGTTTTATTGAAAGAGTTTAATTATACTAACAGCTGTGAAGGTGACTGTTTCTGTTTAAAGCTATGGATCCTATGCGTAAGCACTTTCTAGTATGAAGCACCTAAACCATTTTGTCCCCTGTCTGATGCTTTACTGCCCTGGAAATTCTCAATGGAGCAATAAAAATTTGAATATTAGACACATTTTTTTCATTTTGAAGATGATATTGCCACCAGTATGGATTCTCTCCTCTTGACAAGCTTTTTGCTGGTCTAGCAGCTTCAGTCACAGCTCTACCTTTGTCCAGGATGCCCTTCGATTCCAAAACATACAGATAGTTTTCTCTTCCCACTGTACCAAACACACCATGTACAACTTTAGCTCGGTGGCGTATTGTTCAGTTTAACTAAACTTGTTATGAGATGGAGTTGAGGTTTAGTTGGAGTGTAAACAAAAATGTCATGTCAAGAATGCTGTTGAAGAAATCTCCGCCACATAATAAAAATCTAATTTTTTTGTTTGTTGTCATGGATATAAGCTAATCCAGTAGTTTTATAGATTATATACATGTGAAAAATAAAAGCAAACTGATTGGAAATAGCATCTATAATTCTATAGGTATATATATATATATATATATATATATATATATATATATATATCGTCATTAAGTGATTTAAAGGAACTGGCACTTTCACTTAAATGAACCATGTCTAATTTTCTGTTCATTTTTGTTGATTCTGAAACAACTTTTAGTAAGGGTGTCAAAATCCAGTCCTCGAGGGCAATAGATCCATCAGGATTTCAGCATATAGGGCATTGATCATGGATATACAATGTCAATTACTTTTTATACTTGTTAATTTGCGGAATCCTAAAGCTTTGCTCAGATTGTAGCTCTCTTGGACCAACTTCCATCCCCTTCACAAGACCTTTATAAAGGAAGTAATCATTGTAAAGACATGTGCAGGCATGACTTGTGGCATTTTTGCAGTGAAGACATATTTTTATACATTTCCACCACAGCATCTGGACAATAGCATGTGATGCTGAACAGGTAGCCTGTGTTTTTAATTTCCTTTAGCAAATCTCCACCCATCCAATATATCTACCTGGAACACAAATAGATATTGCACCCTCACCCTTTATTGGATATTTGTTTATTAGGTAGCTAACTGTGGAGATATTCACTTTTGAGACACACAATGCCAATGAATCAGTGATCAGGTCTGCCATCAGCCAGGGGAGATCTTCTGGACCTAGACTCTGGGAAGCCTTAGCAGTTGTGTATTTGCTCTTGGGCGCTTCCCTAGGCCCACCTCATTGCTATACCCTTAGCTGCTCCCTCCACAGTCAGCATCCTGAATAGATTAAAAGGCATAGCATGCCTTTAAAACACGAGACAAACCTTTTAATGCAGTCTATGGAGGCTGCGCTGAGTCGGCACAGCCCCTACAGCGTAAGAAAGCCAGTTGAGGAGATCGAAAATCTCCCCTGTAACCAGCCTGTTGTGCAGTGGGGCATTGTGGGGCTTGATTGCCCAAGAGTAGCAGGTAGACTTCCACACCTCTAGACCTGTTGGCCTAGGCCTGGATATGTCACTTGGCCTTTACGGCCCCAATAGATCCACACTGGTGTACACGCACCCATACCTTATATAACAATCATCATTTCCACGGTACAGACTTGGGGCCGGGTAACTGTACTACTTTAACATAGGAGGATCTATAGGATGAGATTTTTTTTTTTTTTTTAAAGTGGATGGTACCTTAGGGAATTAACACAGGCTATGATAAGGTAAGACCTGTAAGTAACAGTTAAGCAGTGGAGGACTATGATGTTGTCCAAGGAAAAGCCCTGTAAGTGGCAACCTCTTGAACTCTGATGAACACTGTTGATCTGTGACAAAGTAGAACCGCACCAAACTGAGACAGCTTCAGGTTTGGACGGCTTCAAAGCTGCATCTAGACTGCACCCATCATCTGTCTACATAGATCAGTGGGGGCATTAAGCAACCCCTTAAACTACCTATCTGGTAGTGCCAGGTGACTTTATAAAGCCATGTGCAATATACTGTATTTAGACTTACCTTCTGACATACCACATTGGACTGAAGTGCACTACATGGGATAAGTGAAATGTCATTGTTGAATCATTTGGTGATTTTTTACATTTATTTATTTATTTTTTACATTCAGTAGCTTATGCAAGTAATTATCAAACAACAATAATGTACAAAGAAATTCGTAATAGACCAAGGGTGGCAGTGAGTGTGTTAAGCCTCTTGGCTGCCCATCCTCCAGGAAGATACCCTGATAGTTGTATTTTAACATTAAACAAACACAGCGAGATCTTTCCCTCGGCCCCCTCCCCTTCCTCATGGCTTGCGTTACAAATTGTACATTTAAATTGCTGGCAGGATTCATTACCTTCTCCTCTCTGATTCCAGCCATGCGGAAAATATTGCACTGGTGGAGCACGGAGATGGAGAACAAGACGGGGGAAAAAGAGAGAGTGAGTGGGTGAAATGAGAGTGTGAGAAAGAGACATATAGACAGATAGATAGATAGATAGATAGATAGATTTCCCAAAACACAGCTAAACTGTTCAAGCAGTCCTCTCCTACTGTCTCTCTCCCCCTCAACCCCTTAAAAGATTGTAAGCTTGCAAGAGCAGGACCCTCTTATTATTATTATTATTATTATCTTTTATTTATATAGCGCCAACAATCTACGCAGCGCTTAATACAATACATATATTCAAGGGATATGACAAGACAAGAATTGACAGACTAAGACAAACCGATACATTAGGTGGAGAGAGCCCTGATCGCAAGCTTACTTTTCTCCTGTACCAGTATGTTGAACGTCTGTTAATGATAGTTAAATTGTTTTATTTACTTTCACTGTACCCTATTGTAACAGCTGGCACTATATAAATAAATGATAGCACAAAACACACTTAAAATACGAGAACTGGTCAGATAGACAGCCCAAAAACACACTTAAAGTATGAAAACTGGCGACTTGTATAGAAATATTGTATCTTAATGCTGTTTCATAGTTTAGATACAAAAATGGTTAAAGTTTGACAAATCCCCCACTAGCTCATTACAATTCAAATGGATTATTAGGATTACAACTCGGATTATAGAGGGACTCTTTGTTATACCTATAAAATCCCAGGCAACAGTAAAGGCAAGAATGCAGTCACCAAAAAGAGAAGTTTCTAATGGTAATCCCACATTATCATTTAATATTTTCTTTCATTTTTGGTGGGATTTACTATAACTGTCATTAAAGCTATGGGTTAACCCCCCTCCAATGATAACATTTTTAGAATACTGGTTTTCTAAATTCTGTTGTTCTAGACGTTGCGGACTACAAAGATCAGGATCCGTAACATGCTGGGAGTTTAAGTCATCAGGAATTGATCTCCGTAATTTTATCGCTGTTTGCAAATGATACGTGAGATGTGTGAGTGGCATGTCCGCTGAATAGCGAGTAGGAGTTTCACTGCTATCCATGGAACATCGTGTATTAGTAGTAATTTATGCAGAGTGAGAGGGAGGAGGAAAGGTATAGGCCACTAGTCTTTTTTCCTAACTGTAGAATTCATTCTCTCATTAGAGCAAAATCTTTTATGATAGGGACACAGAGTTCAGGAACTATACCTTTATCCTTCCTAATGTCTAATATTCTAAGCAAGACAGCCTATGTACACTCTTGCTAAACACTCTTTACACAGGGGCATCATTCTGATAGACATGGAACATATATGTAATTAGGCATGACACTGGATACACATGTATAGACACATGAGTAGCGCGTGTGTGTTAGGTACATCCTTCTCCCCCCAGTAGCCTCTCGCCACTGTGTGAATATTGTTGATATGGCAATGCGCTGCCCTCATTTGCCTTTGTTTAGAAGGTGTTAAAATAATATCTGCATCAGAACACAGATTGAGTGAGCCAATATCCCAGCAGTGCATATCCTACAGGCACAGGGCACGGCGGAATCAGACGAGCTCTGCGGTCTGCTAACCTCTCTGTATAGACAATAAGAAGACAACCATTTTATACCCATCTTAATTGTACCCAGCCTAATTTTACACTGCTAATTTAATCACACATTTAACGCCAATATGCTTTAACCAGCCGCCTCTTTTATTCTCTTCTTAGGTTTGAAGCACATATTGAAACCCATGCTTTTTACATAAATTACATAATATCTCCCACTGATGTTAAATCTTTTTGTTACACGTGGCAATCGTCCTTAAGATAGCCAGGTAGATATGGATGTTATATCAGGTTTTTGCATTTGCCTAAAACATTCACAAAATGGGTGAGCATAGTTGAGTAATGGGAAACACGCGCACACACACACACACACACACACACACACACACACACACACACACACACACACACACACACACACACACACACACACACACACACACACACACACACACACACACACACACACACACACACACACCAACCATTTTTTTAGTAAAGTACCATGCTTTTTTTTTTTTTTTTTTTTTTTTTTTTACAAGCAGTGGCAAGGTTATCTTATTTTCATGTAAAACAAGCATTAAAATGTGTCTGAAAGGGTGGAAGTAAAAAAGGAGTAACTCTCAGAGCATTGATGTGTATGCACCTTGTTGGTGGTTAATGCAAAAAAAACATACGTAAATAAAAATGCTTAACCATGCCTACTCATTAAAATGAAGCACTTATTAGCATGAACCTCAGTCTTTAAAATATGCTCATTGAAAATGCCTCATATGAAATTCTGCAGCTTAATGGATTATCACGAGCACTGGGCACTGGATCAGTTATAGTTGTATTTTTGATGCTTTGGCACAGACTTGGAAAGGAAAAGTGCAATTGTCCTGTAAGCATATATATATAAGCCTTTACTATAATGGAACTCCTTATGTAAATATACTTAATGCAAATAACATATAAAAAATGTTTGGTTTAATAATTTACCATGGGGCAAAGGCAGTATTTTGATCAAGGTCCTCCTCACCTTTTATTTCTGGAAGTCAATTTCTGTTAGGCAGTGGCACTGCTTGCTTCGTCCTGTTTATCCATTGCAATAAGGTGTGGAATATGACAGCGCTATATAAATCACTAAATATTATTATTATTAATTATATTATTATTTCTATTTTTATGATCGATTATCATTATATTATTTAACTATGGCCAGGTAGCGGAATCTCAGGTTTTACAATCTAGACTATAATCTACGAAAACGGCTTCAACCTTCTTTTGCTTTGATCAATGGGGCATAGGGGTTTGAAAGATAACATGAATGAATACTATGAAAGACGATTTTCCAATCTGGGAATTCAAATAGCAGGGCAGCAGAAATGTCATTGTGACACAAGGTCACAGAGAAGAACAGTAAGGAGCTTTCCTGCCTGTGAGCTGTCCTTGGTGCTGAAACACCATCTCTATGATGATCTTAGTACAACAGCGAAGAGGCATTGTTTTTGGTCCTGTCCACAACATGACAGGTCTCTTCAGCAACCCACAAGATAAATACCTATTTACTCCACGTATCCTATTTCTCCCTCTCGCTTTGCCTCCTACCTCTATTCTGTCAGCTTTGTCGTTTTTTTCCCAATGAATAATTTGATTTCTCTTTTTCCGTGATTTCATCCAAACTGTTATTTCCCCATCCTTGGTCTATCCATTTACAATAATAATAAATTAAATGTAGGTTTCAGATTCCCATCAAACAATAACATCATCCATCAATTTTCCCAAACTACCCCAAAATTAATTTGAGCTGTGAAACCTATCCCTAACATTTAAAAAAGAAATAAGTTTATTTCCAGTAATGAGCAATGTGCAATGAGCATAATATTCACAATGCACCTCCTCCTAAGCCATATATTAAGGTGCATGTATTCTCAGGATCTAGTATTTTTCCTTTTTATCTCTTCTACCTATTGTTAGGTCCGTATTGTTAAGCTCAGTTAGCAGGACATTACTTGCAAATAGAGGTCAGTCAGGATACTATTGAATTGCTATTAGCAAGATCCAGGTAAAGCCCGAGATATGTATCTATACTGAATGGGGAGGGGGGGGTATTAGGAATTTAATGAGAAATTGCCAACCCAAAATGGGGTAGGACCACACTTGCAACTGGAAAATATGGTGCAAAATTGAAGAAATAAGATACAATAGAATAGAATATAAAGGAAGGTGCAGTAGTTGTAAACTGTAGAAACAACAAAATGAAGACAGCGACTGGAGAAGAGGGGAACGGCATTAGATGTCTAAAAATGCAACGTTCTGCATCTCATCTTGACAGTGTCCTCAGGCTGTGTATATTACAATTACTAGACATTAGCTGGCAAAAATAAGCACATTTTAGTTCACATTTATTTGATTGCGCAGAGGGATAAAAGTGGGATAAAGTGTTTTTAGAATATGCATGTGTAAGCATCAGCTGATATGGGTTGTGTGAACATATGATGGGATTTGTATTGAGGTGCATGTCCAAGGGACTGGTTAAAATATCACACTAAAGATAAAACGTATAATTAAACATATCATCAGAAAAATGTATGCAAACTAGTCTGACCACAATCTCTATAGCATACACCTTATATGTGGCAAAGGTACTGGCTGGAGATGACAAACAACAAGCAGGTGATTAGCCAGGACTTGGTCTAAGACAAGACAAAGGACGGATTTAGGTTTGGGTCTTTACATCAGAAAAAAATGCCAAAATACTTATTTCACTAATGGTGTGGTCCAGCCACTCACCCAGAGATGTTCATTTAGTTTTTTATGTGATTCACTGATTCATCTGTGGCACCAAAGGTACATTGGAAGTTTCTCATTGTGACAAGGGTCAGGTTGGGGTTTCAGACCTGTTCTTGAATCGCCAGAGATATAAGTTTAATCTCAGGGCTATTTTCAGGCCTTAATGAATGGGTCTGATCTATCAAATGAGAGGCTGGATATCATAAAGTAGGACTATCAAATACTTCAGTCTGAAAGACCATAGTCAGGTCATTAGGAATCATAGAGTAAGGAATTAAAAAAACGGCTGCAAAACAAGAAAAACATTTACTTTGGAACTTATTTGTCAAAGAGAGACTGTGCCACATAGAAAACACTAGACAATGAAGCCTGCGGTACTGCGAACACAGTGGATGTGATAATAATTCTTACAGATCAAACATCTCTTTGTAAACAACATTTGGGGTACCAAGCAACCCTGAGTATTAAGAATTATTACCTTCACTGCCTTTTCAGCTGTATCTCTAGAAGAATTGACATGCAATTGTCCATGACTAAATACAGGGAGGGACACAAATATTCCAACTTTACATTTGTTCATGCTCATTGCAAAACTCAAACATACTGGAAATTGCCTTTGTTTCAAAATGGAACTATCTATATGTCAAATCGACATGGTATCCACATACCTGGGAAATCTCGGGACTCCCGGAGATCTCCGGGTGAAGCACCGGTTTTCTGGTTCTCAGGGGCAACAGCCGAATCCTTGGGTTGCGGGAGCGGGGTCTTTAAATCATGTCAGCAGGAATGCCCACCAATACCAGCAGGGACACCCACCGACATCAGCAGGGACACCCACCGACGTCAGCAGGGATGCCCGCTGACGTTAGTAGGCAGTCCTTGCCGCGTCCCACAAGGGAAGGCTCCGGGTAGCTGGAGCTAAGATGTTCCCAGGTATGGGCGTCCATACTACTGTAACCAACAGTGTTGCTGCCCACAGGTTCTGTATCATTTAGATTACCTGATTTTTGCAACAATGTACTTAAACCCAAAGTTTTTTTTAGAATAAAAGGGCTAATCGCAGAATAATCCCAGCGAAAAATGGCTTAAGAATTTAAGCCAGTAAAATTGCCTCTAGGGCTTGACACTGGATATCAATCAGTTTATTTTACTTTGAAGAAAAGTGGGTGTTTTGCCACTAATTTAGCATTAAAAGCCATTATTAACAACAATTGCAATGGAATCTAGGTGATAATTTGAGAACCTGTCTCTGGTCCAAGCAGTTTTTATCACTTGGATCTCTATCATAGCTCTCTGCCAATGCTGGAAGCCCTATTATTTTTGCCATTCTTCTTACCCTTCTTGCATCCAAAATATTAGGCAATGTTGTGCAATATGAAGTTATATACAAACCTAAAAACCTGTCTAAGGGTGGACAGCATTGGATACTATAAGAGCAAGATATCGGAGTCCTTTCATTAAAGTATGTGTTTGTAAGTGAGCTAGATATCTTAATGAAGGACCAGGCCCAGATGGTCACTAGCGCAAAAAGGACCAATGAGACCCTTCACAATGCATAGTTAAATATGTCACAGATATAAAATATAATCTCTCCAATTTACCCATTATTTATACCTGGCCAGTCTAACTAAATACACCCAAAAGAGAGAGGAAAGTAACTTGATCTTAGTTAGCTATAAAACCTGTAAAACAATGAAAACCAATTGTAAATTATATCACTCTTCTACCAGTTAAATAAAAAGAAAAGTTATGCCTCTTTGCAGTAGGTTCTTAGGAAACGCAACATGGCTGCTTCACATTTTGTTTTGTATTACTGCTAATAGGCATGAAAGTTGTAGCTATGTAAATGAAGTTGGGATCCATTTTTAATTTCCCTTTGATCAGTTACAAATACAACCATAAAGACAATGTTTTATTCAATGAGCTTCCTGAATGGCACACCTGCCCATAAGAACCACCCCTGATTTTTATCACGTTTTTATGATGTGACCAGTGAATCCACAGTTGCTTATTCAAAGCGGGGCGGAAAAGATGAGGCTTTTCAGGCGTCAAGCCTAGAATGTGTGTGTGTGTGTGTGTGTGTGTGGAGTGCCTTCAGTAACGAGAAAAATCCAGTCTCCATATATTTTATTTCAGCTTATTATGAAATGTTTGTATGCTTTGGTTTTAATTTGGTACGTGAGTAGAAGAGTTTAATAGTTTTTTTTAATACAATAGAATATACTGTTTCTTCAATAGATTGTAAGCTCGTTTGGGCAGGGCTCTCCTCACCTGTTGTTTCTGTATGTCATCTTGTCATGCCATGTATTACTTGTTATGTCCTTCCTACCCTTTATACAGCATTGCGAAAACTAATACCTCTATGAAACAATAAATAAATAATAATACAGCCATATTCATGCTGTATACAAGCAGCCTTTCCAATAATGTCCATTTACATATTCCTGTTATGGGTCAGCAGAAAATATTCAGATGAAAGCAGGCGAAATTGAGTAAGAGAAAGGTGAAATAGTGTCAGAAAGACTGACAGGATACTCACGGAAAGATTGAGAGAGACAAATATCCAGAAACACAGAGAGGGATGGACAGCTAGATATACATACAATCATACATACATTTAGATGGCGAAATGAAAGACATGACAAGAGAAGACACACAGACAAGGCATGGCATGAAGACAGATGGTCACAAAGAGACAGACCGATAGAAAAAACTGAAGACATGACGATACAAAGGGAACAGGGAGACTGACATAAAGAGAAAGGCAGTCAGACAGACACTGAGAGAGACTGGCACATAAAGATAGACACTGAACAAGCAACAAGTATTATAATGTAGGTACCGAGTGATTAATAATTACTCATGAGATGGAACAGTGATACAAGCAATTACGCAATGATACTGAGGGTGGAAAAGCAAAATAAAAAAGGGTAACGCTGATAAGGAGAGAATGTGTGTGGAAGTTGCAGGCACAGGCAGAGAGAGAGAGAGACCGTAAACACAGGTTCATTACTGTGCATTTTCTCTGCCTTTTGCGCTAAGTGATGATCTTGATGAGCTAATGAACCTGCAGACTGGAAATGCTGTGTGTTTGTATAGCAAGCTCCTGGGTCCCTGCGCTGCCCGCAGACAATTAGAGCCTCATTAATATGCTAATCTGGTGGTGGGCTTTGGAAGTGGTGTGGAGCTTGTGATTCTGGGAGGGGGTGGGGGTGTTGTTCGTAGCCTAGCAACCTGTGCACAGAGATAAACCGCACATTCTACCACATTCTATCACTCTCCGCGGCACTGCTGCCCGAAAAGAAGGTCCTCTCTGCAGTGCTTTGCCGGGCAATTCCTCTCAAGTCTTGCGCTGAAGAATTCGAAATGATTCGGTGTGATGATAGAATCTAGGATTTCAGATACACAAAGAGAGTTAATAATGCACAAGCATGGAGCACATTTCAGATCTAAAGAGTGTGTTAAAAGAGAAAAATATAAAATTGACTTGATAATTATTTACTCTGTGTAGCTGGAGAGAAAAAGGATGAGTAGACACTGGTTACAGGAGATTGAATTATATTGGTTAGGCTGATGAAAATGTCTCCTAGTCTAGTCACTTTAGAACAAGGTTCCTAGACCTTGTTCCTAGACATCGGGGTGCTCCTAAAGGGACCAGGTGGCAGTTCAAGTACAGCATTTTCTGTTGCCATTTTTGGATGGGCCGTGTGGACCTCTACTTTCTTTCTAAAGGCCTGTATGAGTTTGTAATGTTTTTTTATGTTTTGAGGTGGGCAAAGGTGGCGTAAAGTAGCAATAATCCCATCTCCTCTAACCTGTGATTATATTGTACAACTATCAACGAGTACAGGATAGTAAAGTCAACTGAGCACTATGTAGTACACATACACCCTTTTTCTTATGCTTTGAACAACTGAAGTCAATAGTGTTGGTAATGGTATTACTGAAATGGACCTCCCAACTAAAATACATTTACAATAATGGGGGCAATATAGTATCAAAGTATATATCATATGTTGTGAAATCGCTGTTCAGAATGTATTTGACAGTTAATTAATAATGAACATTAACCCATAAATTAACAAGACGTACACATGCACCGATCAGCCATTATTATTATTATCTTTTATTTATATAGTGCCAACAATTTACACAGCGCTTAATACAATACACAGAATTGACAGACTAAGACAAACTGATACATTAGGTGGAGAGAGCCCTGCTTGCAAGCATATGCCTAATATTGTGTAGGTCCCCCTTTTGCCGCGAAAAAACAGCCCTGACCCATCAAGGCATGGACTCCACTAGGTGTGCTGTGGTCCTGCAACAGCTGGAGGGCCACAGGTTGGACGCCCCTGCAGTAGCCCAAATGAGTCCCAATAACGGAATAACTACCGCAACCCTTTAGTTATCCTGTGAGGATTGTGTAGCCACTAAGTGAACAACAGCACAGAAGACCAAGGCAAAACTCAACATCACACACTGAGTCTGACCATCTAGAAAAGAGGTTACTGATGAATAATTAGGCTAAGATAGGAGATCATTCAATAAAATAAAGCCAAGTAGAGTGCCTTGTTGCACAAGGCCCTACAGCTAGCTTTAAAGCTGGGGTAGATTATTAATGGTGCCAATGAGGACATTTCTATATTAGCCTGCACAGCATGGATACAGTATGGATACAGTATGGATACAGTATGTGTTGTCCTGGGTGACGCGGGAGGTTAGATGGAAGCCCATTTGGTGCTCTCCTAAAGCAAAGCCATTTGCAGAGACACAGACAGACTCCATTTAGGGGCGAATGATCAGTGATGGCAGAGTAAGCATCCTAGACAGACATTCCTGTCTGTGACAGCTAGGATCAGCCGTAAGAAGCTCCTTCTATAGTCACACATTACAGCCAGTGGGAACGGTGTGGCTCTCTGGTTTTAAGGAAAAGGCAAGTATCAGGACCCCCTAGAACCTAAAGCTATGGGAAAAGAGATGCTCTTCAGGTAAGAGCTTGAATTTGTGTTTCTGAACGCAAGTGTAAATGCATTTAAGTGAGAATACCTCTGTGTGAATGCATGTACCTATAAAGCATATTTGGCAACCAGAACAAATTATTTTCTACCATAGCGGTACAGTAACCGAGCAGCAGGTGAGCAGAAATGTTTGGGGAAGGATAATCCACACATAATAAAAATGGCTGCTGCAATTGAAGTTATAATGCTGAATATAATGATATAATGCTGAATATTTCAAACACATTTAAACACCAGTCCATATCTTTATGTAGTGTTCTTAACTGTAAAATGTAATATTTGGTCAAAAGAGACATAGACACCTTAATACCCAACAAGCTAGAAGTTGTTTGAAGTACTTAAAAGGAATGAAACTACCAGAAAATGTAATAAAATATACGACGTTCACCATGAGAAATGTAAGAACATTTTATATAAGTTTATCTTTAGTTTTTAAGAAACGACACATACTTTTCTGGGATTGGCAATCTTAACATGCCAATGTTTTTGCAGAAATGAAATATGTCCCATAGAAATGTAATCTAGAGATCCTGCAGCTGCTTTAACCAGGGATGCTTATGAAAACGGCATCATTCAGGGCACCAACATTTTATTAATATATGCATTATCTATAAGGCACCCCCAGTGAAAAGCGCCATCTGGCCACCCTATGCTCCAATTCAAAAGCCTACATTTAGAAACATAAACTTGTATATTACAACATAACTTTACGTACTTATTGAACATTCATTCTTCTTCAGGCACTGGACATCTCTTGCACTGTATTCCAGAAACTGGTGTATCTCAAACACACAATTTAGAATACCCTCATCACACTAATCTCTGCCACATCAAATTTGTATCCTAATCCATGCCTTTATCAATTCTCTGTTAATGTAAACCTACCTGTGGGCCTGACACTACTGTCCTGGGGATTCAAAACATAGAATTGTGATGTTGTTGAGCTTAATGGCACAGTATTTAGATGGGTTAAAACACTCTAATTCAAGTTAATACATTTTTGTTAATTAATCTCATCAAAACTAGAAAATATGACCCTGCCTGTCCTTGCCTTTCTCAACTAACAGTCACACTCCTGAAGTGAGTTCTTAGGTGGCTTAGGGTTAATGGGAGTCTGTGTGCAGAAGTGGACAGGCTTCGAGAGAGTTATTGACAAGTGGTTACAGACTGACAGACGGAGGTATTGATGATTCTGTGGACTGCTGACTTATGTGGTTGGGAAAACTGACAGCTGATGAGGTAGAAAAGGAGAGGAGGTGGAGGGCAACAAAGAGGAGGGAGAGAGTTACGCAGAACCCCCATGGTGACATATTCCTGATGCGAAAATCAAAGTCAAATATTTATTGAAGAAAAACTAACAGTGTAGAACCATCTACCTTTTATCTCATTTATGTGCACAAGCTCTCTTTCATTTTCTGCCATTTTCCTTCTGTCTCTCTTCCATTCTATATTAAAGTTAACCCCTTAAACATGCTTTGTTAAGTGGCACTTTTTTTTTTTTTTACTTTTGTTGCTCCTTCTATTTTCCTCTCTTTTTTTGTCACTAATTTTGCAGATCTACCATCTCAGCTTCCTCCCGCAGACCGAAATGGGAATTTAATATCCAATAAATGGTCTGACCATTATAATATCATAATCAGAGATGAGCCCCCTACTACCAAGCATTATTCTTTTATGCATGGCCTTAACTCCTTACTTTCTTCAGTTCAGAGAGAGATGCTTGGAAGATGTGCTATGGTAGCAAACAGGACTAATGTCATTTTATAATTTAGTGCATCCAAAATCGGCCATACAGATAAATGTATACATTAGGAAAACATAATGGGGTTAGTAATAACATATCTGCAAAAAGAGAAAGAAAGAGTAAGATGGTGATTTCAAATGGCATTCTCATATTGTTACAGCATTGGTCAAGTAAAGGTTAATGCTAAAATGTACAATGACATATCCCAGGCAGGAGACTGGTATGCCCCAGTAAAAGCTTATTATCATATAAACTACAGATGCTTATTGTTTTATATACATTTAATAATATCTTAATTCCTTATACTTTTCGGACCATAGAATCTATGCTTGATTGCAGGTGTGCTGGTAAAATGATTGACCTTGATAACCTGTGCTTAAGCAAAGATGACCTTAAAGAAACCCTCTAGTTATATGGTCATACTTATAGGCATAAAAAGTAATCTTTCATATAAAGGACAAAATACATAATGTAGTATGATTATAATTTGGCGGTGTTTAGGCAGGGGCAAGGGAGGCTCCTGTCCTGGGCCTAGCATTTTTGAGGGACCCTCAATGCAACTGTTAACTGTCTTAACCCAACACTTGCGACCTACAGAATGGGAGAACCCTTAGCCCTTCTTGCCTTGGGCCTTGCAAACGCCAATAACAGTTTTGATTATAATTATATAACCGCTATGATAGTGGCATAATCCAACCTAGGCTGACTAGGCCTAAGGAAACAGGTCTAGGGGTGGTGTTACTATAGACAGACCACTCCTTGATTAATGGGATGGTTGGGAGATCAGAGATTTCCCTTGTAACTCACTCATTTGAAGATAAGAAAATGTGTTTATGTCATCTCCAGTACTAACTGGAACCAAACTGGTATCAGCTATATGCTAAAATGTACCCTTTAGAAGACTATCAGTTCAGTTTACATGTTTTCAGTGTCCTTCTGCTTACATGATAGGACTCTTATCTCCGGAGGGGAATTTACACACATGCGCCACAATCTGGTGCAGATCTTTCCCAGCCATCTCCACTTAGTAATATATATTTATCCACTGATTAACTATAAACCTGTCTGTGTTGAGCCGGACCTCACTTACACGTGAAATCTCTGCAAAAGACATTTTAAATTTGGAAGCAGATAAGAGTCATTTCAAACATCATTTTTTTCTACTTTTTTCAGTATGAAATCTTGAATCCTGAATTAAATTCCCTCATATTTTAAACTGTGCCACTATAAGTGCTATAAGTATGTTCTACTTACCTACCACACTTTCTGCGAAAAACATACTTTGTGATGTAATACTGAAGCTTCTGACTCCCTAATTTAACACTATGGCCTGTTATCCTAACACTTCCCCTCCTTTCCTATATACCATTCCCTGCATTTTCTATCATATCTCTTATGTGTCTAAAGTTGTATATATATATAAACATGCATCCATTATACCGTATTGGCCCGAATATAGGCCGCACTTTTTTCCCCCACTTTAAGTCTTTAAAGTGGGGGTGCGGCCTATATTCGGGGTCTAGCGCCCAACGCCCAGGACATGCAGTCCCGGGCGCCGGGCAGGCAGCGGGGTTAGGATACAGATCCCCCGCAGCGGTGCAGGGGACCTGTATCCTACTGTCTGATACGCTCAGACAGCCTCCCCTGCCAGCACTTTCCACGGGGGGAGTACCGGCACGGGAGGTTGTCTAAGCGCATCGCACGGACGTTCACCGGCAGCGGCGATGCGCCGTTGCCGGTGAACGTGCGCACGATGCATTCTAACCCCCCCGACTTACCAGGGCAGACTCCCGGGTGTCTTGCAGGGCCGGCGGAAGACATCTACGCAATACGCGTATACAACTTCCGGTACCGGCACTTCCGCTGAGTGCCGGCACCGGGAGTTGTATACACGATGTGCATAGATGTCCCCCTCCGGCCCCGTAAGACACCCGGGAGTCTGCTCTGGTAAGTCGGGGGGGGGGGGACAGAGTGGCAGCATATCGCGGGGAGGACAGAGTGGCAGCGTATCTCGAGGGGGGGGGAAGAGTGGCAGCGTATCTCGAGGGGGGTGAGGACAGAGTGGCAGCATATCTCGGGGAGGGGGAGAGGACAGAGTGGCAGCATATCTCGGGGGGGGACAGAGTGGCAGCGTATCTCGAGGGGGGGAGGACAGAGTGGCAGCGTATCTCGAGAGGGGTGAGGACAGAGTGGCAGCATATCTCGGAGGGGGAGGACAGAGTGGCAGCATATCTCGGGGGGGGGACAGAGTGGCAGCATGTTTTTTGGTGCTTTTTTAAAGAAAAAAAATTTTCTTTAAAAAAGCACCAAACTTTTAGGGTGCGGCCTATATACGGGGGCGGCCTATATCCGAGCCAATACGGTATATATATATTCAAGAGTATTACTGAAAACAAATCAGATGCCAAACATCGACATATTGTAGAAGTAACAGCAACATTAGGAAGAAGGGGTATGAAAAACTGGAGAAGTACCAGGGCCTAAAAGAAGAACTAGAGAAGATTTGGAAAGTTTGGGCCAGAGTGGTCCCAGTGGTCCTAGGAGCACTCGGGCTGTGACTCCAAAACTGGGAGAGTGGTTCCAACTGATTCCAGGAATGACATCAGAACAGTCTGTCCAGAAGAGTGCACCCATAGGGTGCCCAGTCACAATTACAATTGTATCCCAGTCACAATTACACTGATTGACAAACAGAAAGTATATGCTATAAGTGGTTCTGTACAATACATTTTGTTATGCTATACATGATAGTGACCGTTCTTCTTTAGTTCAGCTCTTTTGAAAGATCACATTTAGGGATTATATACAGCACGTGTGACAATGATTGAATGTTTTAGTGACTTTAGTGATTTACATTAAGCTGATGGCTTAAACCACCAAGATAGTAAGAATATGTTGGGATTTTTTATTGTTTCATGTGTGTTTTCTTCATTTTTATTTTAAAATACAAGGATTATTGTGCAAATAAAATGCAGTACATTTGAGTCCCAAAACTTCTACAAACCCAATGGCAATTCTCTATGTTTAATTTTATATCACCCATGCATATTTATATAATTTAGGTGGATAAGGGGAATAACATCCACGATATTCTAGTTAACATCCCAAGTCGTGTGTTTCTATAGACCCTTTTCAATAATCTGATGGTGGCTTAGAAACAGGCGTTAACATATGTCCTGAGAAGCTTTCTTTTTTGACTGAAGGGCCCTCATTGAGATTCAAAGCACTGCGTCCCTCTTTCCTACCTCGCTGTACCTCTTCGTTTTCTGGGAACGGAGAATGGATTGTGCGCATGAGTGCATCACAGTGCAGTTGTAAGGTGTCTATATAGACTGGAAACAATTTCCTGTCAGTGTGACACGAACAACCTGTGCACGCTACTGCAATCTCCGCCTGTTACATCAGTTACAGTTTCTAGAGTTTATATCTCCTTTTTCGGTACAATGTGAGATTTTTCCTTTTATCAAGTTTGCTTGGAGAATAGATGGATAGATAGTTTCCTTTGGTGCATCAAAAATGTAGGTTATCAATTGGATCCATGGCTAGAGTTACACATAATGAGTTTGGAGTACATGAACTTTACAAAAAAGAAAAACCAAGAGGTCTAGACTACCGTAAGAGATCATGTTCCTGTCAGCAATGTAGTCCTAATTTGCAGCAAATAAAAGCTAACACCAAACTAAATGAAAAAAAAAATATTTTTATTAAAAATATCAAGGAAAAACAAGCAAACTAAAAAGAACACCCCTCTCAGTATCACCCCCTTTCATTGTCAATATGCTTTTTGTGACAATTCCTCAAGGTCCATTGTTTATTCTTACCAAGGTCTTCTTTGCTTTTCATATTGTATCTTTCTTTGTAATTATTGTGTACACATGAATGTTCCTTTTCATAAGGAGCTTGGAATCAATCCTTAACCTTACTCTAGAATGGTTTCTTAGATATTCACTGCAATGTGCCCGAAACCGTTGCAAAATTGAAAACTCTGGCTTATTTATCACGATGCCACTGGAATTTTAAGAAAGCTCTGTGTATTCTTAAAACACAATATACCACAATATAAATATACTTAAAACAAAAAGCAGACTGTCTATAACAAGGAGGTCCTGGCACTTCAAGGCCAGTGATCGTCTGATGATGTAAGTGCGACCAAAGGTTGCCAATGCATGGTTGAATGCTACGTTTTATGCTCAAATAGCATGTGGCAAGACATATCGAGCCGTGCACTGCGGCATCTGATCTGCCACTGGAGAGGCAGATCGGGCGAGTATGTGGCGCTGGCATTTGCCAGGTGTGGCAGATTGCCAGTCGGGTCTGCACCTTCAGATGATCAAAATGTATATGATGGTTTCTTAACACTCTAGCATAAAACATAATGTCTGTTTACAAAATATTGCACAGCTGTTTTCATGGTTTAACAGCTCTTTCATTTATAAGATAGTCTATAGTTTCAGGCAGGTGGCAACATCTTCAAAACCAGGGAAAACATCATAGCAAGCAACATATATTAATACAAAACATTAAGGAACAGTAGGTGGTATCCTTTGGTTGATAGAAACATAAAATGTGCAACCAAAAGGACTAACCACATCATTTTAATTTTACTTTTATTTTCTGTTTACAGATTTAGATACATATTTTTTAACCAAAGTGTAGCAGTACGTTGTTTTAAAAAATAATAATAAATGGAAAAAAATAATAACACTAACCAATGAAAGACTTGTTTCCATGTATATTTTCATACACTTGACGGGGAGTTAATGACCAGATAGTATATACAGAAACTATGAGGGCAAGGACTTGGCCTGTTGGCAGATGCCATATAATATGACAGTACTCAAGAACTAAGTCTGAGTTATTCCCCTTATACTAAGCTGAGGGTGTTGGATCCACTAACTTGCTCTGCACATTATACAAGTAGCCAAAATGCACGGTGGATATACTGTGTATGTCATCCACCATCTAACATGGCAGTCTAGAACCAACCAAAGATTCCTAAGATGTAACATTGCCCTTTACCCCACAAGTTGGAAATACATTTTGATTACTTTTTCTGATGGATATTGAATATGTCCTTTTGACTCTACCAGTTTTTTTATGTTTTTGAGTATAGTCTGGTGTCATTCCTGAGACGTGTATTTTGTGTTCCCATTTAGTTTCCGTGTCTCATAAAGTTTCTGTCTTTTTTCCCCATATCTCGTTTCATAGTAGTCTAAATTGCAATAAATGTGGTTTCTGTCCACAGTCCCATTTACCCTTTGCACCAGAATTTCAAATAAGGACACTTCCCACATTTCACAGATATTATATGTTTTTCCTAGACCTGAATATTTATTCCCTCTCCCCCAATTCCTCTGTCTAGTAACTTATTCCACCTAGTGGGTCTGCTTTTCCTGGTCTTTAACTTCCAGGGAATACTGACTTCCCACCCGCCTAAACTATTTTTTGCTCAATTTAAGGCCCCTAATAAAAGACAATACCAGCCTCTGGTTTCTTCTGCATGTGGGCCTTTAATACCGTCCCCAGCTTTGCTGTGGTCGGGAGGAATGAGGCTCCACCAGAAGAAATGCACCACATTTCAGGGTCCTCTCCCACTATACAGAGTTCCCCAGATGCTGCATTGATTTGGTGCTGTCACGCTGTGCGCACATGCAGCGTGACACATGGCAAATCAACAGAACATGGCTTTTACAATATAGGATACATTACAATAATGCTTGGATTTTACAAATACTATTTATACAATAAAATACACAGTCTGTTTTGGGATAAGTTGCATGGAACAGATGTTCTAATGAAACACTCACTTCTACAAAACAATTTTCTTTTGTATTTTTTCTCTTTTCTCTAGCTACTCATACTGTCAAGGATACTGAGATCCACAGCATTGGTTGCCACAAAGAGAAAAATCACCAAAGGAGGGAATTTAATATGGACTGTGGTGATGGAGACGTAAAGGACAAGATATTCTCCAAAATTTGAAATACGCAGAGGCGCTGACAAACTGTGACATACAAGCTACGGTTGTCTTTGAATCCCATCATGGCGCCACTGGCTGATCATGTTGAGAGTTGGAGACTCATTGGAAATAATCTAAATATACATTAGAACTACACTTTATTTACCTGTAATATTTTATACATTTTTTACTATTTGGGAGCCAAAGATGTTTTACGCAGAGACAAATAGCCAACAATTATGTATCTTGTATGGTGAACTATGTATCTTTATGGTGAAGCCAGGGAGATAGACAGACAGACAAGTGGACAGACTTGTGCGAGGAATGTTTGTTATTGGATTAAGATTTTAGTGCACATATGTTATTTATCTACTCTTCCCAATAGTATAAAGGTGTAAGGGGCTCAGAAATAAATAATATCCCATCAAAGTGTGAATGAGCAAGATGAGTAGACTCAATGCAATGTAGGTGAATAGAGTGAGATACACAAGTGATGCTAAAGGGAGGTGTAAAGGGGGGCTAGGATGGAAGCCAGAACTTGTCTGTTCTCAAAGCATAAGGAGGTCAGAACCCTTGAACAGTATCATTTACCCACCCCCTGTCTGAGCCCAGGGCTGGCTGAGGCAGCACACTTCTGCTCAATAGCACGCATCATAAATAGAACATTATCTTCAGGGCCAGGAGCACATGGTCCCAGCCGCGGGCGCACCTCCTTCATTCACCCTGCGAGCTCCCAGCAAGGGCTGGAGGCACAACAAGCTAAACAGAGCCTTAGTGCCATACGGCTTCATTTGTAAACTCTGTCTTTGTCAGTCCGGCCCTTTGTTACCTTCTACTTCATTAAACCTACTACAATGGAGGGGGGGGGGATTATGTGTATTTAGTGAACCTTAGATTAATGTCACCACTAGGTTATATCTCTGTGCCTTTAAAACCCTTTTCTATGTCCTCTGGTTGTCTCACTGACAATGTTAGTTGTGCTCCATTCCATCTTTAACCCTCTAAGCAATAGGATACTGCTTACCATTCTGATTTTTAATGGGTTAATTCTCAGCCTAATTTCACTGCCTCTGTCTTTTTTCCCCACATTACTTTAGAAATCCCAAGCCAAGACCTAATGCGTTGCATAGTTATGTGGGTCAGGTACCAAAACAAGCATAATTGCAAAAACTTCCCCCCTGTGGGAAAAGTTAAATTGGGGCACTGCTGTCCCATAAAAATCTTAATACTGCTATTCTAAGCAATAGCATGATAATTATTATAGCAAATACAGCACGACGATACACATGTTCCGATTATAAAATGTTGCCTTCACTTAGTTAAGGTGCGGCAGTGAAGCGGTCGGATGCTCCCTTTAGGATGTCTCCTTATGCAGATAAAAAAATATGTTATTTCGGAGATGGTGATAAACAGCTATGAGAACCATTTCTTAAAGATTTAATTTTGCCCCATTTTCATTATGATTTATTATTTTCTATCCTTCCATCCTCTGGTAGGTGCCTATAGCCCAGTGGGAGTCCTTACTTAAAGAAGCAATCATGCTCTTTTTTTTTTATTCCTCTGTGATCGGTGAAGCAAACTCATTTTGCTTCAATGATGCAATGTCTATGAGAAACGCTCACACGGCCGTCGGTTGGCAGCTCTGCGCATACACATTGGCAGCATACCTACTAGACCAGCTAACATGCCATATCACGGAAAAGGAGCCACATCAACACACTCTGCTCCATATACACATAAGCGTCCGCAGAGACGTCAATATAGCTATCTAAAAAATAGAAGTCAGATATTACTTTATTGCTTATTTCATAGCAGCATTTATGTGCACCCCAAAAAAGCAGTTCATGTACCAAACTTTAAAAACCTTCTATTATTATAAACTGCCATTTGTAGGTAGTGAAGAGGAGTGCATCAATAACTCACTATTGGGTGCTTGGCAATCAGTGCATGATTGATGTATTTCAAATTGTTAATTCCCATCTCCTGAGTCACAGAACCTTCAATACCTCCACAATGTTGTCTGCATGAACAACAGATGTTTTGAGGACTATGTCGATTTGTGCATAGCCCTTTCCTATTTATGATGTCATCAGTGATTGTTTTGTTCATAAATATAATTTCCTTATTTTCCTGTGATTCTCATCCATTTTTGATGCTATACCAGATCTTGCATTTCAGTTCCAGGCCCTTCCTCTATTTCTGTAAATCTTAGTCAGCGCTGTGTCTCAGATGCTGCAAGCTTTGCTCCCTCCCTCTGTCATTTTCTTTCTCTCTCTGACACATACACGCTCCTCTCTATCTATGGGAGACAACCCTGCTGCTGCCATAGCCTTGTGCATGCCTTTGTCTCTCCAAACCCCCCTCTACTGTCCCTAGGGTCCCCTCCTGCTTTGCTATAATAGGAGACTATTCACTGAGATAAATGGTCAGGCTGTGGTGGGGCCTCACCTGAGGGGATCCCCCCCTTTAACTAATAGCCTTTTAATTTTCTGCCAGAAGGGCACAGACACGGGATGCAGAAATCAATCACACATCCATCTTCATCATTCCTGGCTGGGGAGTGCTTGGAACTGAGGAGCCCCTGTGGTTGGGAGCCAGAATAAGCGAGGGTTAGGAAGACCGATTGGAAGGGATACCCTTATGGGGTATAAGCAGAGTGTTGATAAATCTATAGGTAAAGGACCTGTCATCTCTAGGCTGCACTGTGGCTAAAAGATTAATTTTCTGCCTGTCACTATAGGGATAGATCTGTTATATATTAAAAATGTTGGATGCGGCATGTATGTGGTGCTATAGTTTGGAGATTAATATCCGATGATATAGTCTTGCATGTCTAGGATAAGACATCTAAGTAGATGACAAAGAAAGATATATTTTGTCACTCATGGGTGTCACTACCTAATGGTAGGGCTGCATTGTCCATTGGGCAATCTAGACATGGCCCATTATTAAAGTTCAGGCCACTCCCTTGGACTAAACAGTTGACACAGTCCCTCAGACAGAATTTATTTGGTATTATGTGGCCTGCTAGCTCTAGGATAAAACATCCAATATAATGTTTTGTGTTATATATCTTAAAACCTGAACCAGAGACTAAAACATATAATTGCCTGCATCTAGGACCATAAAGCTTCCGTAAAGTACTATATAGCCATGTGTTACACTTACTGGGTTGTACAACCTGTCCTAAGAAAGTCAACGCGAGTCTCTTAAGTTTTCCAGCCTACCAGGTATTTTAATTATTCCTTCTTGATCACAAGCAGGACTCTGCTCAGACATTCTTGTGCAGGTGCACTTCATTGGTTGATGGCAGAGGAAGCCCCTGCCGGCGACCAATAGAGCTACTCGTATGGACCTTTAAAATCCTGGCCCCAAAGCTGCTGCATAGTGCGTACCGTGTTAACCCCATATTATCCCCTTCTACAAAAGACGGCAAAAAACAAATTAAAAAAAACGAACACAAAGAATGTACACGAATATTCAACAGAACACAGGAACGAGCGATGATTTGTGGAATACGGAGATTTTTTTCCCTCGCGAAGGCAGACACCCAAGTCTAGTTACAACTTTCAAGCAATAATCATTGAGGGATTGGAGCAAATGCAGAAAAGTATACATGGAATGCCTTAATTTGCTTTTAGTGTATGTCAGAGATTGAAGTTTCAAATCTGGATAACCTAAAAGAGGAACGTTATATACAAATAATAACACAAGCGATGGTTTTCAGTGCTGCACTGTATCTCATATGTGATATTTTCCCCTTTACTTGTTAATCTACACTGCTTTGTTACATAGTTACATAGATACATAGTTATATAGGCTGAAAAAAGACATGCGTCCATCAAGTTCAGCCTTTCCTATATCTGTTAATTTGTTGCTGTTGATCCAAAAGAAGGCAAAAAAACCCCAGTTTGGCTCTTTCCAATTTTGCACTAACCAGGGAAAAAATTCCTTCCTGACCCCAGAATGGCAGTCAGATTTCTCCTTGGATCAATAAGCTGTTTCCCCATAATTAAAGATTATATCCCCGAATATTATGATTTTGCAAGTATCCATCCAGTTGCAGTTTAAACGTCTGTACAGACTCTGATAAAACTACCTCTGCAGGCAGAGAATTCCACATCCTTATTGTCCTTACTGTAAAAAACCCTTTCCTCTGCTTTAGCCTAAATCTCCTTTCTTCCAGTCTGAACGCATGACCACGTGTCCTGTTTATGAACAGATTTCCACACAATGGTTTGGATTGGCCCCGAATATATTTATATAATGCTATCATATGCCCTCTGAGGCGACGTTTTCCTAAACTAAACAGATTTCAATTAATTAACCTTTCCTCATAACTAAAGTTTTCCATTTCTTTTATTATTTTGTAGCCCGTCTCTGCACCTTTTCCAGTGTTTTAATATCCTTCTTTAGAATAGGTGCCCAAAATTGCACAGCATATTCAAGGTGCGGCCTTACCATTGATTTATACAGAGGCAAAATTATATCTTTATCCCGCGAATGGATACTTATGAGTATGCAATCTCAGTACTCTACATTTGCCTTCCTTCTAAGTGTTATTGGCAAAACCAGTCACTGGAACTGCAGGTGGTATACCATGCCATGGCGTGTATCAGGTGACCTGTGTTTTGGCTGTTCCTAAATGAAATAGCACATTTATTGTTGAATTTCCCTGTCTGCTGGCTGACATCCTTTTGTAGCAGTCCCATCCAACTCTGCTTTCCATTAGTTTATGCTACAATAATACGGTACTTTTTTCCATTTCTATCAGACATTGGGAAACATCGTTGATACAGATCAGTTGGGTGGATGTGAATGAAGAAATGAAATGGTACCTCGGTCTACGGATGGACCTATTGCCAGAATTACCTTGGATTTTTAGAGCTTGGCATCTTTAATCTTATACAGTTCAGGCAAATTAAAGAAACTGATAACTCTTGGATTAGTTAGATCAGCCCAGACTTCCACTATTACAATTAGTGAAGCCACTGCAAATGTTACGGTCTTGAATCACTAGGGATTAGTAAGGTAAAGGTCTGCTTCCAAGCTGCACAGCCTAAGAAATGTAGATATTGTGAGCTTGGGTAATGTTGTAATGGTAAAATTACAGAATTAAATAAATTAGTATATGCATTAAAAGCCACCGAGGAGATAGTCCTGGGTAAAGAGTGTATAGAGGGTGCTTTGAAATGATGGATCTGGTTGGTTTTGAACCTGGTTATAGAGCATGTTACCCCTATGCCACCCTAGAGGATGTAACAATATTAAATAGAGTTTATGTAGAAATGTGAGAAAGCCGGGGGTTTGATATTTACCCCTGCACATGACCATGGGCTGTATTGACTAGGCAGTAATAATAACACAATTTGAAGTTATGACAATATTACATTCATTAAGCCTACATCAGTTTTTGACCCTTGCAGAGCCAGAAACATGCTTTGTTGATCCATCCCGGCGCCATAGCGATTAATATGGTGGTCTAGTAAAAGTCTTGTTTTCTGTCTCTCTGCATATTATAGATTCAGTTTTTATAGGTTGTTCCTCTCCCTCTCCCCCCCCCCCACTCCATGCACAGTAGCGCACAGGGATGCAGTGTATACAGCAGGGCACGGAGGGCTGTAGAGAGCAGGTACTGAATGCTTCAGAAGCAGCTGTTTGCATGGCCCCCCGATGTCTACAGAGAGCAGACCCTCCTGCTCTCCTCATTCACAGAGCTCTCTCCAATTACAGGCGCAGAGTGCGGATGTGACACCGACTCTCCCCGGCATGATTAGGGGGCAGCGTGGAACTGGGAAAATCACAGTGGCAATAAAAACAAGGACTATTTATTATAGGCAGGAGATGCTGTACCCTTCCCCCTCCCTCTGTGACCATCCCCTCCTTTTACTATTACTCTCCAGCCTCCCCAACTATTTATTAACCCACTCATCTCCTTATAATGCTTATATGTTTATATACATAATGTCATGTTACAATTAATCCGAGTTTATTAAAATACTAACCCGTCAATAACCTGTAAGGATTCTGCACGTCAACTCTTCAACTGCAAATATAATTTCCAACTGCTGGGTTCTCCTTTAAACAGGACACCCAGCCGTGGCTTTTGCAAGTGTACAATGCCTGGTTACCAGGGGTCCCAAGAACCAAGCCAGAAACCATAAGTCCTACTGTCAAGAACTGTCCTGACGAGAATCTAAAACATTCGCTACGCTGCATGCTAAATATATGATTCTAATTTAGATTTTAATGGAATTCTCACTTACAAATGTATTTACCTGAGTAACCTGTTTTTAACCCCTTAATGACGAAGCCCGTACATGTACGGGCTCAAAATGCATTGTTTTCAATGGGTTTAGGGACCGCCCATTGTCCTTAAGGGGTTAAACATAGATTTTCAAATATGTACCATTAGCGAATCTCACGTATCATCTAATCACTGCATGCTGACAATTTGACCATTCACCCAGAGACTTTGTACAAACTCAAGATCCAACCTTAATGTTTCCCAAGTATAGTAATAAAAGATCATCTTGTTAATGGCGTTCACACTTAACAAGCCCTGTCACACAGGTAACACATATGCATATAAATATTTATGTATTGATGCAGTACTCTTCTATACACCTTAAAGCACACATGGGGTCAGTACCTTGCTACACACACCTCTCCGACCCTGTATACACAACACTTACTGCGGGTCACGTGCCAGTGTCCCGGTGTGTGCTGTATAGGCACTGCTGGCGTCTGTGCCAAGATAAGCAAATGGCGTGAAAAGTGGGTAGCCACCTAATTAGCAAAGCAACCGCAACATAATTACTAACCAAGCAAAAAATGGAAGGAAAGCTGTGCCAGGGAAATAATACTTCAAAAATAAGTGGGGCTTAGTAACCGTGAAAAAAAAATGTAGTCTTCCCTGCTACTACTCATTAGCAAAATTATCAATGCCAGGGTAAGAAAGTAGCCATATTGCTTTTCTAATTGAACTTTTAAGAGACAAGTTTGTTGTTTTTTAAAGCACCAATATACTATGCAACACTATGCTATATGCAAATAAACTGTCAGAGATCTATAAAATATTGGGTAATATGGGCTTGAAGTGACCAGCAATAATCCAATTTAGAGAAGTCTATAGGGCAGGGGGGGGGTCCAACCTGCGGCCCTCCAGCTGCTGCAGGCCTACATCCTCCTCAGCCAGCCCCTTAGCTGAAAGATCATTATGGGAGATGTAGTCCTGCATCAGCTGGAGGGCCGCAGGTTGGACACCCCTGCTATAGTTGACATGATGGCTTGCACGGGAGCTGTGGTTTCAGCTCCATGACTTCACGTTATGTAGGTCCAATCCAAGTGACCTTCTGCTGCAGGAACAGCTTGGCTGGCCCTGTGTAATACATTGTTAAACTGCAATTGTATAATGCATTGTCAGTGAGATTTATTCTGTCTCCTAACCGACTGAATTATACATAATGCAGGGCCAGCTCAGCCCTTCTTGCAGTAGAAACCTGACAATGTTGGCCCTTTATAAGAAATAGTGAAGTGAGGGAATTGAAACCACAACTCTCCTGCAAACTCTTCTCCCAAGTCTCCCATGTAACTGCCCCACATTTCTGGCCATGTTTTGCCCACTTCTTATCTAAAGACCAAAATTTGTTTCTGGATTTCCCTGTGATTCACGGATGCTGTTGATTATATTTATATTTTTTTGTGATTTAATGCGTTGCTGTACTGTTTACCACTGAAAAGTATATGTTCATGTTAACCACCATTGCTTCTACTGTGCAGTTATCATAACTCTGATCTCTTATATATTCCTTTCCCTGCCTAAAATATTACTGTGGAAAAATGATATAGTAAAAAGAAATGTGGGATGAGTCCCAATACATAAATATTTGACACCATTCTTGTACCTAGACCATGGCCTCCAGCAGACAAGTAGCCATTTTTTTTCTTCTGATCACTGCTTTCAGGTGTAATCAATTGCAAGATTTGCCAAAGCCAATGCCAGGCATCTATATTGCATGTCTCAGACACAAAGCCAAGAAATAAAAAGGAGAAGGGAGATGTGTAGCCAGAACAGATGGAGTCCCCTCTTGTACACACTTATCCTCTACACTGCACTCTTACACCACTTTGCATTCCCACAACCTTATTATGCTGAACTTTGTCTAATGAACACTTATAAAACCACATTCTAAACTATCTTTGTGGAGAGTAATTCATGGTATATGTTTGGGGGCCAGGCTCTTAGCTTACAAGATGGGCATACATTTCTGCCATACAGCAGAACAAGCAAGAAGGGCCGAGCTGGTCCTATATAATGCTTAGTTAAATGGGCAAGAAGACTTCATTATAAAGGGCCAACATTACAAGGAAGCCTGAGCTGACCGTGGATTATGTATAATTCAATGTGTTAGGAGACTGAAGAAATCTAGCTGGTTTAACTATACATTATACAGGACCAATCAAGCAGTCAGAAGCTCACTGGTGGTGGATGGTCATAATGTATAGTAAAGTCAAACAACTGAAACAACAACTCGCCTGCAAACTGTCCTGGGAATAGGCCCAGTTGAGTTCCGGCGACAGTAAGATTGTGGAACAGTCTCAGGCTATGTCATTCGGGTATGTTTAGAATGTGGCATGTGATATCTGTTCACAATAGAGTTACTTAACCAATTTTACTGAAACATGTCCGTGACCCCCAATACTTCCATGTAAATATATCTTAAAATGATTTAGGTGAGGTTTTTGTAAAATGTTAATTAATACTTATTGTATTGAGATATTTTTGTGTCACAATTCGAACAATTCACTATTGATTGAGTAAATCCCCTAACACGCTCAGCGCTAAATATCTGTAGTCCATTTTAAAGCTAGTCTGCATTGTTTCTTACGCTAGTTCAGCACCAATTTAATACGTTTGCCCCCTCATTCAGTGTTCCCGCTGACAACAAGACTTACACAGTTACACTGCCCCCGAAACACAGACCGACATACTACTTATAAACACAAAATCAGATAGATGGTCACAGGCCAAGGGACAGGAGACGGAGCAGCTAATCTCCCCTTACTATGTTTTCTAGCGCTCCTCCACCTCTTGAATATGTGGTGAAGGATTATGGTAGATGCTCTCTTTAAACAGGACACGCAAGGAATATTTGCACCCCCAAATTGGAGAGATTAGGACATATTTGCAGAGGATTGGGGAGTTTTATCGCGTGTGACAGCAGCTGCTGGTTAATATTCATGAGCTGGATAAGTGGGGAAGAGCAAGCCTGACAGGTTTATAAGAGGAGGAGGGAATTAAAAAAAAATGTATCGGGAAAATTAACTGCAAGGAAACACTGACAGAGCAAAAGAGAAGATAGCAGTGGAGGGAGTGAGATAAATATGAAAAAAAAAAAAATAAAGGCTCGGGAGGAGAAATAATACTTGAGTATGTAGTTGTAAGGGTTTGGGAGCATTTAAGATTAAGAAAAGGAAATTGAATTTATGTTAAAAGATTTTTTGCTTCTTCCCTGTGCCCTAGATATAAATTAGTATCACAGGCAGAAGAAGTGATATCCGAGGCTCATGTAATAACTTGTCATATTAGAGCAAGGCGTGACCCAGGAAGCAGGAGCCATATTCTCTCGGCTCAAATGTCAGAGGTTGGGATACTGTTTTGTAGAGTTCATTAAACGAATATGTGGTGTTCCATAGTTGTGTAGACAGTTGAGCCAAGTGCCCCAGTAATATAGTTTCACAAAGATTAGGCAGACTATATGTTCAGTAGGTACTATCTAGACTGGCTCTAAACATGCTCACCAAAAGGAACCACATGAAAGCACATAAAAAAATCCATAGGAAGGATCCAGTCTGGAAGTAAATGTTTCCTTTAGTTTTGTAACTGCAAATGGTTGCTGTTCATGGAATTTCAATTAACAGAAATGAAAAGCCTTTAGATAGTTGTCTCAAATTTTCAAATCAGTAATTCTGTAAATTATCTTTGAACAGGACAAGACAGGGTGCATTCTGCATTTTGTGTTTTGGTCCACTTGGCTGGACACGTTCCCCAAGATGAATGTTGCCAGCTCTCCCCTGTACGTTAATCAACAGAAAGTATGAGATGCACCATTGTCTCACATTTTCTCAAACTTCCGATTTCAATCCAATACTAGATTCAAGGTGAGAGAGGAAGGCTACGGTCGATTCCCAGCAAACATATTCAGACTGGAGCGGTTTTCCTATTAAACTGAAATTAATTTTACCTCCCTACTGTGCGCAGACTCACCTAATAAAAATCAAAATAGATATGGCATATGCTTCTGCCAAGTACCGGCTACAGTAAAGATGATTCCGCACACTGCGGTAACACTACTAGTGTAATTTTTATTTATTTACTTTTTAATTTTTTTTGCTCTCAGAATTGTTATTATCAGTACAGAGAATACCGAAATCAATCTTTCTCCTCCTTGAGTGAATGTTGAGAATATTTGAATTTATTAGATAGTATAGCTACAAATAAGGGAAATTTTTAGTTGCAATTGACCTTTATGAAGAATAATTTCAGAGTGAATTCTAGTTGCAAGCTCAATGGGGTGGGACACTCATTATTTAAGGTAAGCATTTCTATACGATCTCTACATCAGATGCACCTGTTTTATAGGCCTAAAGATGTTTCTTAAACATTTTACAAGCTATTTTTCTAGTACCAGCTTTCATGAACTAAAATATCATAAAATAACATAAAATATTTTTTTAGATAAGCCCCAAAAGGCATGAATTAGACAAGCAACCCCAGGGCTCATCAGATGTTAGACCAAGGGGTAAATTCAGCACTGGTTGTTTTGTTTGGTAAATCATACCATGGCACACATAGTCACTTACAGCACACTACAACACTTTGTGGGTGCTGCAAATTGCCACTATGATGTCCATATTAATAATGTACTGGCCAAGTTAGAATCTGACAACCCCTCTGTGTCTAATGACACCTTGATGTTGAACCTATAGTTGGCACCTCTAGTGTGACCTCCTGTGAAGATTTTAGCCACTCCAGCAGGATGACATCTGGATATCTCCCTACATGGTGGTACCTGATTTGCCTCAATGTATGGAAACTCCTGACACAATCATATTGTCACAACTGCTTGTTTGTCAGCCACAATATTTTTGAAGTTGTTCTTAACAGAAGGCTAGTTTGCATATTTAGCTCATCAAAGCAATCTGTATGTGAATCAGTATATGGCAGCCCAGCCAAATTCATTTCATACAAGCCACCATTCCGTGGACTCTAAGGCTCAGTGGAAATTAAAACATTTATTGCCTTGACCCTGTTTATGGATATTATAAAAATACCAACAATTGCCTCCTATTGGAGACAAATCCTTGCCATCGCCACTTTTAGTGATGACACCCTATGCCCTCTTAGAATTGATGAGTCCCCAATGCAGTACAAAGAGAGGCTTATATTCAGGTAGTTATTCCTTCCATGGTATGGGGTTAAGTGCATGAGCTTTGTGAAAGTGCAACTTCTCCTTTTGCATGTACGAAAGGAAGGACACACACACTTGAATCCACCCTGGCTGGATACAGACCTGAGAGAGATTCGATGATGGCTTTGTACCACTATGAATTGTTGGCACTCAGATACACAGATCATAAGGATGTGCACAGTTAGTATTTAGGGGTGAAAATACAACTAAACCAAAGTGCTTTCACTTTCAAGGACTTCTAGAAATATTTTAGAAAAAAAATGTGGATTTACAAAAATGATTTAAAACATGTTTAAAGAATTTAGAATTGGAGAGGAGGTAGGCAGGGATAAAGCTTTAACGTTTCAAAAAGAAAAAAGAAAACTGTGGGAAAAAAAAGTTATTTTGTACATTTCAAAAATATATACTATTGTAAGTCTAAGCTGAGATGAGCTTGCAATGCAATGTCAGGACAAAGAGCCTGTAACAAAACACCACAAAGAACTATGCTAAAAGCTGAGCAGAGATGCAGCTAAACAAGCCTACACAAAATCCTTGGTGAAAAAGTAAAGTGACTGCATGACAAGTGACCAAATGCTCCTAGTAAAATATTTCTTTCCAGAAATACATACCTTTGAGGGGGTATTTTAAGCATGTTTGGAAATGGTAAGGGGCATGTCGCTTTCCAAAGATTTATATTTCTGTGAGTTATTTATATTTTGTTCCTCCATTAGGACACTTACAAATCAGCATATTAAACCACAATGAAGGTTTTGAAACAGTAATGTGTATCTTCTAATATTTGCCCTATAATTGCCAGGAAGGTGTGGGAATTATATATATATATCTTGGTGCCCTATACAAACCTGATTCATATAAAGGTACTCTGTAAGTACTTAAATTTAGGAGAAGCTGCAGCTCCAGATCTAGACAGCACCAACCACTCTATGGTCAATGTCATGGCATTTGAGGGTGCTTGATGTATACAATGAGTGGCAGGAGGGCATCCAACTACCGGTAGGGGGTCCCTATTAGGTCACCATTTACTCTTATGTGAGCCAGCAATTGAGCTGGCTGTTGATGAGTATACCTTGCATGCGCTTTGACCAGCAGGAAATTTTCTTTGGCTAGCAGCCAAACACATCTCCTGCATGCCTAGTAGCTGGGTGGTGGGGAAAAAAAGAAAATGCATGTAGGGAGTATTCTGCAGAATCCTTTAATACATTTGCAAGGGGACCAAAGGAAAATTTAAAGGGGGCACTAAGCTACCATATGCATATAGTACATAAAATGGCTGGAGTGTCCCTTTGAAATTATTTATATAGTATATTAACAATAACCAGCAGGCTATTTTGGCCTAAGCCAACTGGGCATGTCTACTGGGCAGCAGCATCTTTGCTGCAAAATCAGGGACAGATTCTCCTATTGGGGGATCAGTCTTGTTGGTGCGCTGCTGGTGTAGTGGGCCAGTTACAAAGGAGATTTGATCTCCCCAACTGGCCCATTTACACTATTGTGGACCATGCAGAGTAGATACAGCCTCCACTACGTGCAGTACCTGGGGTTGCGTGTGCTTAGGAGGCAGAGTGCTGGGATATGACATCATATCCTAGTGCTCACCAGTTGCTTTTGGCACAAGTTCAAAGCAAAGTGGGTAAAGAAAGGGAAGAGGATCCTGCTATTGTGAGCTCAGTCTTTTAGTAGATTGAGGGAGGATGAGTTAGAAGGTGACACTCCTGTGTATTATGTCTCCAACTCACATATAAATAAATCTTTATATCAGGGCCGGCCCTACAATGGAGCCGAGTGGGGTAATTGCCCCAGGCGGCACTTTTGAAGGGGCGGCACTTTGCCGCCCCAAGCGCTTTTTGTTTTTTGAAGCAGAGGAGAGAGAGGGACGCCGAGTGGTTTTCGCTTACCCGCTCGGCGCCCCTCTCTCTCCTCTGCGAGCCCTCTAGCTCGGTCTCGGTGCCGGCTTGTAATGCTGAGCGCCGGAAGTGACGTCAATTTCAGGTGCTCAGCATTACAAGCCATTAATCAAAGAATCTTTGATTAATCAATCAAAGAATCTTGACTGTGACCTTCAACTCATGGGCTGTTTTGTGTCACCCCTCTATTATATAATCTAATACCACAGTGTACTGTTTCTGCTATGTGTCCTTGTATTTGATACGCACACTTATATAGATTCATACAAAGCTAACATTTGATGGCAGATAAGAACCATTTGGCCCATCTAGGCAGACCATTTTTTCAAAGCTTAATCTGTCTTTGGTCTAATCTTATATACAAGGTAGCTTTATCCCCATGTTGGTTTTCTAATATAACCTAATATAACAGATAACGTTTAGTGAACTAGTACGACATTGATGGGAGTGGTAGTTCAGCTGTACTGTGACCAGCAGCTATACCCCAATACTTTATTCCTTGCTTTGCATGTATCCCAATTCTTTATTTTCTTGCTTTGAATGTATCTATTGATCAAGGAGCCTATCCATAATGTGACCAGTCAATGGTGCTCTCAGCCGAATCCAATATATTTGCAACAATTACTTTTCTTCCAATAAGAAATAACTATGTGTGAAGGGACTCGCAGGGATATGGTGACATTTGTAGAACATGAAATGAGCACCTCATGGTTTTGAAGGCATAACTACAATCTTATCTGAAGCGAAGTATGTATTTCCTGAAAGCATTTCCCTAAGGATTTTAAAGCCACTCCATAACCTCCCTAGGTGTCCCACAGCAATCATGAATCTTCAAGGTACACGGAATATTAAAAAATGTGGGGGAATTCTGCATTCTGGGCTACATGGAACAAGAAAAAAATCCTAATGCGACCTAAGCTAATGCTGGGGGCTCTGAAGTGAACCAGAGAAAGCACCACTGGGCCATCAATAAGAGAAGTGACTCCCCTCACATTACATGGTGAAACAAAAAAGGGAAGGGGGCACTAATCCAGCATTCTACCCAGGGTCCTGTGAAATCTTAATCTGGCTTGGAGTGCATTGGTCCATCAAGTGTTCTGATACAGAAGAGTGAACCTTTACAAAGAACTTCAAGTGAGAGATGGCTAGAAAGACATTCTTGAACACAATATTAAGACATTTCAGCACCAGAAGCATTGCTCTGATGAGGGACTGTTCATTTTGTAGCAGACTTTAACTCATGATATGCTGGTGCTATAAATCAATGAAGTGAGTTCCAAATTAGTGATCTGCTAATAAAAATGAACATCAGAGTGACAGGAATAGAGGTGGGTGCGGAGGTGTTGGATGAGCAATGTAGCTTAATTGAAAGATGACAGGATTGGGTGATTATTCCGTATGGAGCTAGTATCGGAGGAGTGGTGAATATGACAGGGGAAGGTTGGAGAGATGAAATGCGAGCGTGAAATGCAGTGACATGGGTCTATTAGGAGTAAGAGTGTTGGTGGTGGGGACAGAGAGCATAATGAACCTGTATGATTAGTGGTTTACACATTAGAATTGAGTATTGTGTATTACCATATTTATTTGTGACCCATGCCATGTATCTCCATAAAGATCCCTTATTTTATCTACCTGGATCCAATATCTTACATCCATTAACTAATGGTTATGCTGCAGGAGCTAATAACAAAACTGTGTATATTGTGAGCCCATTAAGGTTGCCGTATCTGATCTTTTTTATTTATAGACATTTTACACATTATCAACCAGCGCATGTAAAGAGCTACCCTGCTTAAGTATCCTTATACAAGGGAATCATTTAATAATAAATCGATATGTGTCCTTCTGTGAAAACACAGAATATCACCTGTCCACAGAACACAATGCAAGCTATAGGTAGCAAGTTTTGCAAAAAGCTGTAATGGTGACTGTTCACTTTTAGTACAACAAATGTATCATCTCTGTGCAGTGTATCATATACTCCTACAACAATATAAGTTCTATCTTATCAGAGTAGCTCTGGGTAAAGGGGTTTTTTGCAGCCCAGAGATACCAGAAATACCCAAATGTATATCTTTCTGCTGGACACTTATGGCCTCGAAAATAGTTTAAAAAAATGATTTCCTACTTAAGCATTCACATTACTGGTACAACAGCAGTTTATGCTATGATTAGTTATGTGCTCGTCATCAGCCTAGCTATTAAATATTTAAATTAAGTTTAACACGCATCAATTTTAATTACCATCCTGTCCACACTAAAGCGACATGTTCACTATCGCCTTCCAGCAATGGCAGGTTAGATGCACACTTTATGTTCTCCATCAATCATCTTTATTTTTAATAAATATATATAAATATATATATATATATGTAGAAAATTTATAAAAAAAAATAGATGTCATATGATGCAGAATATGAAAGATGGCATTATATAAATTAATCAATATATAATAATATCATAAAAATATATCATGTAAATATATGCCAAGAACCTTAGATCTGCCTCCTTGGGTCATCGAGAGAGTGGTGTTCATTTCAGATTAGAAGACAAAGGTCACTCTTTCTTATTAATAAATAAAGCACCAGTTCAACCATATTATAAATGGCTCAATAGACCGTGTACAAGTAGTGATCAACCTTTAAACACAGAAACACCTACAACCCAAAAAATATCCCCCCTATCCTATTTCATTCTGAATTTTCAGCTGCAATAAGGTTTAAGAGGTTGGGCTTTAATTACCTCTTATTTCACAAGTTTTATTAGCTGCCTGTCTGGTTCAAAAAAGCTAATCAAACTACTCATGTAGCTCACCAAAACTGTTGATATGCACATGTTCTTTTTCCTAATATATAACTTTTTGGATTTCCTACGTATTCGATACTTTTTACAAAATTTCTTATCCAAAATTTTCAGCAAATTATCTAACTATGGTATCAAAAGAATATATAACTTTTTGGATTTCTGTTTACTAGTATTATTTGTTTTGTTTAATTCTTTTTTTTTGTTAATTCTTAGGGATTGCAAATCCTAATTTCTATGACAACTACAATATTCTACAGTACATAATTTAATTAGCACACACTCTGTAGTAACCCGTTTCCGATCCTGATGAAATAAAGTTGGGGTTGGATGGGGGAAATAAACATGTTCGAAACTGTCCAACTCAATATGTGTCCACGAGGGATTAGATGTAAGATTTCTTGTATTAATCTAGCACAAAAATCATTACTGCGATAATTGACCACAAACTGCTTAACTGATATCCAGAAAGAGAGAGACATCCTGTCGGTGCCAATTAAGGTGTTAAATGTATCTTGACCTCTGGTTTCAATTTGAATAAGAAAAAGAAGAAGATGTTCCATCACTGAATGCTTTCTCTTACAACTCAGCTAAGTAAATGACCACAATTTAGGCACGTTTAACATATTGTGATGCTGTATATGTATTTCCCGAGCTAATATCATCCAGTCTTACCCCTGGAATCCCATGGGGACCAGAGGGTGTTGGGGTGAGCAGAGAGATGGTTGGAGGGGAAATTCGTCTCAATAATTAGACGCCCTGGGTGAGATATAACGCCTCATAGAGGTGATGACACCTGGAGGGGGGCAGAGAGGGGGATTTGAGGTGATTTGGAGAAGGTGTGTGGGGCTGGGGGGGGAGATTCAGACACTTCCAGACAAGTGTGAAAAATTGTATGAGAAGTGAAAAATTACGTGGCAAAATTTAATAGTGAATTTCCTCGCTTCTTGTAGTTGCGTTTATTTTGTGTCTGTACTGGTCCAGCTGATAACCCTTCTATTTCCGTAGGATACTAAGTTTGCAAGACTCCGCACAGAGTGCCTGCTTGGTCATTGTGGCAATGGAAGAAATGCATAATCCAAAGGCAGAGTTTAGTACAGTGGAGTATTGGACTTGGGAGTGATTCTATTTAAGGAGTGATAGGTAACTAACTAATGCAACAAAGCATCAGAAAAGCAAGCAGGTCACTGGGCTGTATAACTAGAGGCATTAGTAGAAGAATTAGTAGAGAGGTGGTTCTGTCACTTTACAGATCTCTAGTCAGAACTCACCTAGAGTATTGTGTACAGTTCTGGAGACCCCACCCCCCGCAAGGATTCTGATATTTTGGAGAAAGTGATTCTGTGATGGGTATATGCAGTTTTCTGCAATTTAGTAAATAAAGGGTGGGAGTGGGTGGAGCCAGGTCGGAATTGGGTGGTACTAAATGCCACTCCCCCATCAGGTCAAAGGCTGCCCTGGATGCCCAATAATTACCTGCCGTACCTGAAGCCTCTAGGGTAGATCCAGAGCTCCTAAATAGTGCGCACTCAGCTATTAGATTATGATTAACCCATTCAGTCCCCTATAGACGTCCTTAAAATGCATCTCAAGAAACCCCTATGGATGTACCGGTCCTGAACTTCTTCCAGCTACATTGGAGATCAGGCTTTAGTTTCACAGCCTGGACTCCCCTCTGTCAGCAGAAGCTGCCCAATCTCCTGTGACAGCTGCTGGCGCGAACGCCAGAAAACTGTTACAGTTTTAAATGCCTGATCGCACGATTGGGCATTAACTTCCAGGTCGTGTCACTGCTGATGTCACCTCGCTCCGATGAGGCACTGATCACAGACACTATGATCTTTATGCAAGTCTGGGGGGACTTGCATAGAGATCACAGTGTGATCGGTGCAGGGGGATCACCATTCTCACTCCTCTCACATGCTGAAACACAAATCAGCAAAAAAAAGTGTTAATGATTTTTTAACAATAAGAAAATCACTAAAATAATACAAAAACTAATAATAAAAAAAGCAATAAAGTGAGCTGTGATGTCATTGTGACATCACTGGCATTAATAACATATTCAAGAGGTCCCTAAGAGGACCTCTAACCACACTGCACTAAAACAGTGCAATATATTTTTTCAAAATACAAAAAATAAAAGAAAAAATTAATATATAATAATAAAAAATTTTAAAACCCTTACATCCCATTGCCCTAACACAACATCTAAAAGTATCAAAAATACTACCCTATAGGGTACTATATGTAAGGAATGGATATGGCCCACTAGAAAGAAAAAAATTGAGGATAATCAGGAGATGCAGCTAAACAATTTTGACTGGGTTTCTCTGCACATACCCTGTGCAAAAAATCTAAGCAACACAGAAGTGTTGGGAAAAAAAGCACAGGAAATAATTCCTGCGGCCACATTTTACAGGGATTGGTGGCCAAATAGCTGCATGAAGAGTGCCCAAATACCCCTGATACGATAGTCTGGGCTGTCTGCTTTACAGAAATATATACTTTTGTGGGTATTTTTGGTTTATTTGTTTAAAATTAGAGTTGCAATCCCATCATACCTAATGTAAAAATTCAACGGCTTTGTAAAGAATAATGTACACCTTATAGTATGTGCACCTTATAAATGCTGGGAAAGTATGGAAATTCTATATAAATTAGGTATTTCTGAAATCAGGACACCTGAATTGATAAACGCGGAGGGGATTTTCCATCACTTTATCTAATTTTGTGAGGATTCAGAGGGGAAAATATTTGATACTCTTTAGAAAATACAATACACAAAACATTTTAAATGCAATATTTCAATGTGATATTCCAAAAGGAAAAAACCTGCTTTTAACTGGGGGTTTGCTGTGTTTGACAGACCCCTCTACAATGGCTGCTAAAAGCAAGGGCGGTCTGGGCCGGTTGGTGTGGGGCACGATTGCCCCCTCGGCTGGTCCTAATTCTCTGACCTGATGGCTGATTCAGCCTGGTCCACTTACAGACATGGGACTCAGCAGGGTCTCGTAACTTTATTTTGCGTGACCTTGCAGTAGTATAGCGATATCTATGTGTGAGCTCCCCTAAAGACAGAATATGTCTCAGTGCCATTCTAAACATGTATCTCTTTGAAAAAGACAATGTATGTCAGATGCACTCACATACATTATGCATCTAAAGCGATGATCATTTGAAGCCATATAGACCAACTGTGCATTTAATTGCCCTGAATGCAATCAGCCTGGGGAATTACATGATGTCTGAAGTTTTATTACATATAGGATATATATATATATTTGTAAAGCTGGTCTCGATAATAAGTCTGTAATGCTGAAGTTGCTGTTATTAGCAGGGGCTCTTGCTACAAATTAGTTTGTCTAGATGCAACCTTTAACCACAGTCTCTTGGAAAATAATGTACCATGCAGGGCAGCAATGATTGTAATAGAGAATTGCAATGTTCTTTTTTTTTAATAAGTAGCCTCAGCTAAATCTGGTTACTTTATCCTTGATTAACTCTTAAAATGTAAGATGATTATGTTAAAGTAGAAAGAGTACACAAAATCTAATGCACTTTTTTTTTTAAACTGTATCCATTCAGAGGAGTGTGAGGACTGTGTGTAGCTCATCAAATCACACAAAATAGATTCCAGCACTGAAATGGTTAAAAACTTCTAAAATGTTTCCAAACCACATTTATCGCCAACAGTATCAGTACTTAATTAAGTAAAACTTCACCATTTCAATTGTCTTGATTATAAATTAGAAGGATGCTGAGCTGGGTGAAGTCATTAAAAAGGAAGGTGCAGTTGTCTTAATTACATAATTACTAGTCTTATTTTTATTACATTTTAAAGGCAAGGACTGTTTGTTTCAATTACATTAGATTAAGATATATTTAAATGAATGAGAAAATCCAATTTTGCAATTGAGAGTTTTAGGGAATATTAATTACAGTGATCGCTGGGTTATATTATATAGATCTACAAAAGTATAAAAAATCCATGTAGATAGATAGATAGATAGATTAGTTCACTTTAAATTTGCTAGCTAGCAATACATGAAATGTACATGTGTCTTGGCAAAAATGGTTCACATGGTCACTCGCCCAACATAGCTTTCTTGGGGTCCTCCCCTACTCATCCAGCTCATATTGTGAAGTAGGCACTTGAGCTGTGATTGTAGAACAAACCTCAAGTGATCAGTGAGGGATCAGGAAAGATTATGGTGACCCAAATCAGCCATTTTTTAACATGCGTCCGGGAAAACATGGCCAATGTTGTACTCGAATCTCCCTAACCGCTCCAAAATCAACGATCGCCTCCAACGATTCAATGGTGTCACGATACGAAGGCATTCAGCGACACTGAAAACCCACCCCAGGGCACACTGCAAGAGATTTTGCCTCTCGCAAGATGGCGGCGTCCGTTAAAACAAGTTTCCAAGAGGGTCTCTCCAGACCCTCCTGAGAACTCTAGACTCCCCCTGCAGGTTTAATACAGGTACTGCATTAAACCATGCAAGTCAATTGAGCCCAGCTTTCTAACCACAATGTGATTAGTAAAAAATTTAATGAAATAATAAAAAAAATGGAAAAAAATAAAAATAGCTTAAAAAAATAAATAGAAATGTGGTAACATTTAAAAATAATTATGCACTGAAGTTTATTTTTATGAGCAAGTGCTAAAATTAGCCCTGTATCTTCCCAAAAATCCTGACATGGAAAGAGTTAAAATACTAGCATTTCAAATACCCAAGAGGGTAAATTGGAGTGGCCGGGTTCAAAGATCCCAAATAGTGCATTGGCATAGACTGACCAAAATGGGAAAAAAGGGCATTTCCACAATGTGGCCTTTTAGCCCAGAAAACAACCAGACAAACCCATGCATGGGCGGTACCACTGTGCTCAAGGGATGTTGCTGAACACATATCAGGGTTTTGTTTGACAGTGACGTACAGTATACCAGGAGTGGTAAATTCATACCTGAAGTACAATGTGTGTGGAAAAAAAAACACACACAAAAAATACAGCCACAAATTTTGACAAAGGCTGGTGGTAGAATCTCGTGCATGGATAGTGTTAAAATACCAGCATTTGAAATACCCTGGGGTGTCTAGTTTTCAAAAAATATATGGTTTGATGGGGTAAATTGCCTTAGCCGGCTTCAAAGATGGCCCAATTAGCACATGGGGGCAGTAGGACCAGATGTTAGTTATAAGTGGAAAAATGGCATGTCCCAAATGTGGCATATTACCTCCCAAACAACCCTACAAACCCATGCATAGGGGGTATTCGGGTATTCTCACTGTATTCGGAGATGTTGCTGAACACATATTGGGGTGTTGTTTAACAGTGACATATACCAGGAGCTGTGAATCGATACCTGAAGTATGAAGTTTGACAAAGGGTGGTATAGTAGAATTAGTGCATGGAAAGGACTAAAATACCAGCATTTGAAATACGCTGGGTGCTCTAGTTTTCAAAAATATATGGTTTGATGCAGGAAAATTGCATTAGCCAGCTTCAAAGATGTCCAAAATAGCACATGCGGACAGAATGACCTGATTTGGCAAAAATGGTTTTGATATAGCAAAATGCTACTTGTACTTATTTCCCTATAAATTGCAAAAAAAACCCCAAAACATAAAAACATTGGGTATTTCTAAACTCAGGACAAATAGTAGAATATATTTTCTACAGGTTTTCTATTAGCTTTTTTAGGCGAGTAAAAGATTTTTCAAATAAAGGTTAGAAAAAGTGCATTTTTCAATTTTTCTTCATATTTTTTTTTATATAGGAAATTATATGATATGATCAAAATGGTATCTGAAGAAAGCCCTTCTTGACCTGAAAAGAAGTATATAATTTATTTAGGAGAGGAGAAAATATACAGCTAAACACGAGCACCACAAAAGTGTTAAAACAGCCTTGGTCACAAAGAGTACAAAAATTCAACAACAGCCTGGTCCTTAAGGGGGGGTATATATATAAGATGCATGGGATAGGCATAAAGCTGGGTCTTACATCAGGAAAATGGGCAGTCTAGATGGGCTGAATGGTTCTTATCTGCCGTCAAATTCTGTTTCTTTATAGACATAAGTTTACATTTCTTGTAAATAAAACAGTGATGATGCTCTGTGTACAACATATAGAATAGAATTTCACTGTATCCCACATTTCTACATTCATTTTTTGAAACAGTTCCACATATTACTCCTGCATGCATCCTGCTAATTGTTACATTGTTATTCATTAACATTATCCTCCACTGTCTAATTAACCAGGGAAGGGTGTACAGAGGGGCTGGAAAGATTTGTTAGTGACTTTAATGAAGTTTTTATAATTATACTTTGAAAGGATTTTCCCCAGTATTGTCTTTAAGAAAAATTAACTCTAACTGGGTGGTGAATCTGAGGGGGTCAATTTCATTTAGAGGTAGGGGGTGGGGGAAGCACCGGATTGTTATAAAGGGGGAGGGGTGAAGAAATTTGGCCTAATTAACACAGCTGGATATCTAGTTAACAAGATACAGCCCCCTCCTACACTTCACATGACCTGCTGAAAGTAGCAGTACTTAACCATTGCCAGGTCCTCATAGTGCACTGTGCACATAGAATAAAGGAGTTAATGCGCGTCTCATGTTAACAGCTGTAATGCCAATTTGTCAGTTAAAAAAACATGGATTACAAGCTTTGCCATGGTATCCAGTATCGTATAAGGGAATAGAAAAAAAAATAGGTGCTAATATCCTGTAATCATTAGAAATATTAACAATTTGCATGCCAGGTGGTATTCCAGATTGGCAGTGGGCAAAAACAATATCAAAATAAGTATTTTTCCCCCTCCCCTTATATGTTCTTCTAAAAGAGGAGGAAAAAAAGACTCATCTTGATATTGTTTTACCCACATCCATTTATCATTTCA
The DNA here is from genome assembly GCF_027358695.1 of Spea bombifrons. Classification (NCBI taxonomy): domain Eukaryota; kingdom Metazoa; phylum Chordata; class Amphibia; order Anura; family Pelobatidae; genus Spea; species Spea bombifrons. Next base: position 112,800,002 of record NC_071087.1, on the reverse strand, counting down.
ATTAAGACCACCTCATTTCTTCAACCTTCCCTTATCAAACTTGACCCAGTCTGTTTCCTAAATCTTCAACTATCCCAGCAATCCTACAATTTTGTGGGTAAAGGGTGGTCTGCTGTCTAGCTCCATGCTAATTACATATAAATGCAGAAAGGGTTTCTTTTTTTTAATTAGAGATCTAGTTTTATAGTAAGAGGGAACAAAGAATTAATGGATATTGCCATATCGACCTCAAATAATAAACTGTGATACCTTTTAGTAGACCATTGTTCCTTCTTCTTCTTACATCTGTAGAAGTGACCACTCTACTCTACTAACATTGCTCACTAAATGGCATCACAAACCGGCTAAAACAAACCAAAATACCTTTAGTTTCATAAACTTCTGCTTTTTATGAACACAATAGCCATGGTACAACCCCAAGTTTGTATAAGAAGGTTAGTAACTGAGTCTGTAAAGCTCTCTGCAAGCAGCCCAGAAGGATTACTTTCAGTGTAAAAATAATTGAATTAACTTGGGAAGCCCTGTAATTAATGGCTATTATTATCTCTGTAATTAGACCTCTTTATTTAAGGGTTCCTTCCTATCCGCCTGGATAGAAATGTAATGGTTACCCCCTGCAACCTCTCTCACTGTTCACTGGGAGGAGTTGGAAGTGTTATCTACACACTTAATCAGAATGGATTGCAATTAACTAATTATCAACTGAGTGGACCTGACCACCATCTCTTTGGTGTTGTTTTGTTAAGAGATATTAGAGCAGTTTATTCACAGCGACAGCTCTCTGCCTTTTACCTATTTTATTATGAACAAGGCTACATTTGACAGCAGATCTGGCTGCCTTTAGGTAAACTGAAACATTTCATTCTTTAGGTCTGTCCAGACAGCTTAAAAGAATGCACTAATGCAATTATCTTCGTTACACAGTGTGACCGGGCCAGGTTAAGAGCTCCAGCCAGGTTACAAGATTGTCCCTTTGAAGGGCTGAAGCTGCAGCCACATTCAGTCTCTGGGGCCGGTTATAAAATAAAATACATTATAAAATATTGCTGGGTCATGGGATCAGAAACAGGACACAGACGCGCTCAACCGCACACGGATCCCCAAAGACCCCCAAAACACCCTCACCCAACAAAACACTTTGTGCAAACTGCCCCAGACAACCCGACCCAGAGTTCTACGAGAATGTCTGTCTCTGCCCGGGGACAGGAGGTCCGGGGCAACTCCAATTAACCTGGCCCTGTCACACACAGCCCGTTACTGCTACCACTATCATATAAGAAGCTTTATGTCCACATGGCCCCAGCTGGCGCCTCTTTTTGGACAAACCAAAGCGGCATATCCCGTATTGCACTTGGTCATTTTTAATGGCACATAGAAGGCAAATGATTGGCTATTAAAACATAATCCACCAATATTTGGGTCCACTCTTGTGGCATTTTTTAAAAAATGTTGTTATTATTGAACATATTTTGTAATGCCCGTACATAAGGGTCTGCTATAAAAAAAGTGAAAAAAATATAGGTCACGCCTAACGGGTAGTGGTATAATGGGTTCATTGTGTATAGACCTGCTTCCCCGGGTCACTTTACTCTTTCTCTAGGCAGGGAAGCAGTGTTTCTCCACACCCACTTCCCCTCCTACTCCCAGCTAATTCCAAGGCTATCTGGGGCTAGCCAGCCACCATATTTCCCAGCCTAGGCCGACTAGACATAGAGTGGCAGTTCCTTTGCTGCAAAAGCAGGGCAGGGAAAAAAATCCCAATTAAGTATTTCACACATGGAACTTTAGCAAATTTGCCCTCTCACCTCATAATAAAATATGTGGACGATGGAGGCGGAGTGACAGGCAGCGCCAACTGGATCAGTTTCATTCAGTTTGCTGTGCGAGTGCTGTGATTATCCAACTGCATATGTTCCTTTCTTAGACTGTAAGCTTAACACGGCAGGTACCTCCTTTACTAACATATTCATACCTGTTGTACCCAGATCAAAATCTCCATAAACTACTGCATTTATTATACAACCTTGCATATTGTACCTTCCTTTATTAGGCTGTAAACTGCAAAGCCCTAAGTAAATGTGTAAATAAAAATATACATACATATGTACTGTAAATACGCTGATAGTTTTACATGATGGGATGTGCTGTTATAAGACAAAAAAAACAACAATTGCCATGAGACATTAAAAGGCACAAACATGTCAAAATAATTGACAATAAAAAAATATTTTGGTTGCAAATAAGGATACCCCATGTAGTGCTAAAGATGGGGATGGAAAAGCCTTGGAATCCAGAACAAAGTTTGCAATTAACAACACTAACCCTATGCTACAAAGACATATTGATAACTATGTACCTCCTGTTTTATTATTATTATTATTTTGAAGTCATCTGGTCCTCTTAGCTAAAACATATTTGCATGTATCATTGTAAGCAAATATTTGTAAACAAGATTTTGTGTATAGTGGAAGGCGTCGTGCACGCTGAATGTGTAGGAAACCCCGTTCGCCCCAGACTGACACTGTGCACACTACTTCCCATTCACAACCATCAGATCTCTAGCATAGAGCAGAGAGGTTAATTCTCCTGTGTCAGCCTCAGTACCTTTCTGTGTCCCACGCTCTGTGTTGTGGCAACATAATGTGTCCTGTATTGAAAGGGCTGGGAAGAGAGGGAGGGGTATGGGTTGCAAGATTGGGGAGGGGTTGGATTTGGCATTGGCAGGCTTTATCTAAGACCCACTTACACATGAAGCAAATGGTTTGCAAAAGCATCAAAATGTATGCCTTTGATGTGGATATAAAAAGAAGAGGGACTGGAGGGGATATATTCCAAACGCCGAATGTTTAACCCCTTCACGAAGCCTTGCACACCACTGTTTACCCTGGCTCATTATTGTAATGGTGCAGTGATGAAAGTGTGAAAGTCTCAGTTGCCTTACACCCCCTAAACTATTATATTTTAAGAATATCTCATCTGCGAGAGTAACAAGAGTGGCCCGCTACCGATGTATTATTCATTTTTTACTCAATACGCTTCATGTAGTATGCTCACATTAATTTCTGCAGTACGATTTTCTAGTATGATTTGTTGCCTCCTGTACTACACTTCACAATATGGTGGTGCTTTTCAGATGGAGATGACCACAGCAGCATCATAGACTTGACAAGGAAGGGCTTTTCCAAAGGATCTTGTACACATTCAGTGTCTTTTTTGTGCCCCTTTTATTTTGCTTGTAATTTTTGTTCAACCTAAAAAAAGAAAAAGAATGCTGTTAAATCCCCTTTATGGGACCCCCACGTTTAAATCCTTTCATTCCCCCAGAGCCCCCCACCGCCTTATACTAATGCACAAAAGGGCAGACATAGGAAAGACATGGCTACGTTGTGAATATGTGAGTAATGGGGGAAGCAGGAGGGAGATTAAGAGGACAGATTTGAGGGAGTGGATGGGGTTTAAACATGATTATTAACTCATTAAATACCATGAGGGACACCAACCCATTACAACCCAAGGTGTTATTATATATAAAACATGTCTATGGGACAACCAAAGATGGATAATGAAAGAGGAAGGAGAGACAGTGTGCAAAAAGAGAGGTAAAAAATAGAAAGGAAAATATCAGGTACATTACAGTGCTGTGGATTTTTTTTTTTACACCTTTCCAAATTCTTTTTATTTTAATATATTTGTCACATATAAATGTTTCAGATCACCAAACTAATTTTAATAATAAAGATAACACAAAATGCAGTTTTTAAATGATGATTTCATGTATAGAAGGAAACAAGTATCCCACCCGACCCGGGCTATGTGAAGAAGTAATTGCCCCCTTAGTTACTAAGTGAAGTAATTAACCAAATTTAGTTGATAATTGGGTTCCCAAACTCTATTCCAGTTCCAAATGTGTTTGCTGGAGTTAAGGTCAGGGCTCTGTGCGGGTCAGTCAAGTTCTTCCACACCAAACTCACCCAACCATGTGTTTATGGACCTTGCTTTGAGCACTGAGGCACAGTGATACTGGAATAGAAAAGGTCCTTCCCCAAACTGCTCCCACAAAGTTGGAAGCATAGCATTGTCCAGAACTTTCGGGGAAAAGTTTGGGGAAAGCCTTTTTCTACAAGATCAGCTACAAGTGTTAGGCTGTATCTATCATCATCATCATTATCTTCTCACCCCTTATAACAGATACATTCCAATTGTAGAATAACTATCAGCTATTAATTATGGAAAATATAACACATGACTTGTAAATTGCTCCCCCACATACATTCCATACACAACCTATCTTACTTCAAATGGCTAATTTAGAACAATTTACTTAATCTGCTATTTATTGTTAATGTATTATTTCATAAAGCATTGTTACATATAGGATACAGTTTATACTAAAAATATGAATATTAAAGAATTTTTGCAATATTCTGATGGCTCAGTGAAAAGTGGTTGAGGAGATGAGATGACCACGGAATCTGACGCTTACCAGATAGGAGAAAGCAGCATTTTGGAATAAAGTATGGAGCTAATGTAATAAGAGAGCAGCATCTATATGGAAAAATATTTTACAGACTCCGGCTTCAGAAATATGATGCCACTTTGGCGTATTGTAGTTAACCTTTAATTGCTCCATCACAGAATACATTATCAGTTTCATTTCTGGAACTGTCAGCTGTCATTACAGACTTGCATAAATAAACAGCGGCCCTACAGCCCTACTGAAACAGATGAGTGTTGACCACTAGTTAGCGAGAGCGCGGACATCAAGGGTGCCTGATTGCAAGCAGCCACACTCTATCATTTGTAAATGCTGGATGTGGTTGCCATAGCGATCTTCTGGGAATCCTGCCAAGGTAGAAGCGTTGATACATTGCATACAAGACTTATATGTCGCTCTATAAATTCTATATCTCTACATGCACATACACAAAGATATGCAGTATTGGTAAACAGTGCGGAACCTGGTTGTATGGTTGAGTTTAAAACTAAACCGAAAAAAAAGTTTATTTTATATTAGTGCTTAATATAATCATTTGGAAACAGATTTGTTTTTAGCACTCTAAGAGAAAATATTGATACAGTTTACCTGTCACACAAATGCTTGATTTCTGATATGTTCAATTCCTACTTTATTTCAAAAACATAATTTATCATAAATGATCTCTTCAAAAAGTTTTTAAATTCCATCCCATTAGGGCCCAGTAAATGAAAAGGGACCCTAAACCCCTTAATTTGCTTATAAGGTCAATATAAAACCTCAGTCTTATTATTGTTTTATGTGTTTTGAGAGCACACTTTTACCTACATGGTGTAGACATGTGTAAACAGGAACGTGTGAGCAGCCGGATGGAAAGCTGCAAGAGAGGTAAGAGGTAAGTGGGTGCGGACGGTAGGGGGTATGTATATTTGTATGCATGTATGTAAGCATGAATGTTTATGTATAAGTGTACCCAACAAACTTATCAGAGATGAAGACATATTCTTAAGACAAATATACAAAGATGTAACTGTTCTTTTTTGTTTAAAAGTCAAAGGGAGGCCTGAATTGTTAGTGTTGTTGAGGCAACAGGTACAGAGAGGCTGAAGCAGATGTGCATGAAATCAAAAGAGGTCATTATTATTATATCAGAATAATTATTTAGTTTGTAATAAGAATACTTAGGTACCTTAACAATAAAATACTCCTGAGAACCTGGAAAATATCTATCTGTACACTACTCTATTATAGCCTGCTCAAAAGAAAGGGGTGAGCAATGCATTAAAACTGTGTTATATGTCACTTTGGCACTGAAAAGAGTAACACAATGCACATAAATTGTGTATTTATGGAGCCTATAGAACACTAGGGTAAACGTGCCTTTTTTCTCTTTTACTTGGTAGAAATAATGAATTCCTACCTCAAGTATAAATAAGAAAGACATGAGCTGGTACTCTTAAGCAACAACATACTTTTTTAGAGCACAGCAAGACAACAATGTTAATAGATAATGGGGCTTTGCCTGGTATAGCATAAAGTATCTAGATCAGACCTGGGCAAAGCACGGCCCGCGGGCCACATCCGGCCCGCTGAATAGCTCGGACCGGCCCGCAAAGAGTGTCCTGGTGACTCACCAATGAGTCCGGTGTCCCCCCCCGCCCCGGTCACTTACCTTAAACTCCTGTGTTGGAAGCGTTTGTCTCGGGTGCCGGCGCTTTACGCTGGGCGCCGGCATATGACGTCAGACGCCGGCGATCAGCAGTGAAGCGCCGGCACCCGAGACAAACGCCTCACGCTTCCAACACAGGAGTTTAAGGTAAGTGACCGGGGCGGGGGGGGGGATCCTGAGAAGGGGGGGTTAGGGAGTTAGAGGGGAGATACTGAGAAGGGGGGGTTAGGGAGTTAGAGGGGAGATACTGAGAAGGGGGGTTAGGGAGGGAGGTCTTACTGTGTGTGTGTGTCTTACTGTGTTTGTGTGTGTGTGTCTTACTGTGTGTGTGTGTGTCTCACTGTGTGTGTGTGTGTCTCACTGTGTCTGTGTGTGTCTTACTGTGTCTGTGTGTGTCTCACTGTGTCTGTGTGTGTCTTACTGTGTCTGTGTGTGTCTCACTGTGTCTGTGTGTGTCTCACTGTGTCTGTGTGTGTCTTACTGTGTCTGTGTGTGTCTCACTGTGTCTGTGTGTATCTTACTGTGTCTGTGTGTGTCTTACTGTGTCTGTGTGTGTCTTACTGTGTCTGTGTGTGTCTCACTGTGTCTGTGTGTGTCTTACTGTGTCTGTGTGTGTCTTACTGTGTCTGTGTGTGTCTTACTGCGTGTGTCTTACTGTGTTCATAGCTTATTCAGTTATTGTAATAAATATTTTAGCCCATTTTTTAGCTCAAAATATTTTTTCCTTTTTTTTCTCCTCTAAAATCTAGGTGCGTCTTATCAGCAGGTGCGTCTTATAGAGCGAAAAATACGGTATGCACTCCGAAGCCTTGTTCATTTTGTTCACTTCTGTGCTGTGCTAATAGTTATTCAGGCCTTACTTATTCAAGCACCTCTACCAATGACGTAGGCTTGAATAACTTTATTAAACAGCACATAAGTTAACAAAATGGACAAGGCTTCGGAGTTTGTAGTTTGTAGAGGTCTGGCCCTCTAAAACCATTCCAATTTCTCATGTGGCCCCATGGGAAAATTAATTGCCCACCCCTGATCTAGATGGTAGCACTAGGACAACCCAGAGAGCTCCCATAGGTGCTTATGTTTACTGACAGTCTTTTTGGATCTGTCTTTCCTGATACCCTGGGCTGTGACCCAGAATATCACATGATTACCAAATACTTCATCATCAGATATTAGCATAATCTTAAAAGTTCTCTACCTACAGAGATTTCCCACAATAATGTGGACCCAGCCCTAAGGACAATTGTTCTATGCATATCACCTCTTCACCGCTAAAATGCAAGCTGTTTGTGGTGGCATGCAAGTGCCTGCAACTTAAAATTTTGCAAGTTTTAGGCAAGGGCATGCCATGGAATTTGCGTTCAATGGAAATTTGCATGTCCTGAATTGATTTGTGCAAAAATTACTAACGTAATATCACCCTCACAATATATTTAAATAAATTAAGGGCGAAATCGAAGTTAGACTTTTTCTTCCCAATTGCTGAATTCCCAGCACAGTATCAAATGTTATCTAAGAGTTATGGTAACATTTATCCAGGCTCTGGATTGCTTTCTATGCCACGCCGGTGTGTAATCTAATCCCAGGATACAATGTTTTATATTCCACTTTGTTTTGTTTTCTTATCGTTTTTTTTTTGTACCACTGCCTGGTTTTACGGATTTATTTCTTTTTGAAAATCTCCAGATCCGAGTCTTGTTTTCCAACACATAGATGTTTCATTATGACTGCTATATGAGATATATCGTACTTTTATCATACACCAGTGCACACAGAACCCTAATTTTGTCATCCTTTTGTCAACAATGCTGTACGAATTGTGTGTCGATCTATACATCTACTCTGTGTCATATGCTACAGTGTAATATTTTTCTCATGCTGCATGACCATTTTCTTATGATGATATGCTACAATCTCAGATCTTAATAAAATGTTATTTACAAAAAAAAAAAAAACGACATACCTTTTTATGTCATTTTTATTGGCCCGATTATAGGTCGCACCCTTATGGTTTGGTGCTATTTTAAAGAAAAATATATTTTTAAATAAAAAAATGTGGAATGTTTCTAACATTCTAACTCTAACATGTTGCTTGCCCGCAGCAGGGCTAAATGAAAAAAAACCCAAAACACCTGCCTGGTGCCTGGAGCTGCAAGTCCTGTGCTCTGGGTGATACGAATTGCACATCCCTGAGCTAAACCCAGATAATAGGCCGCACGCCCAGTTTAAAGATTTGAATTTTTGGGGGAAAGTGCCTATAATCGGGCCAATACGGTATTCTATTTTTGGAGTGGCTCCTTTCCCTGAGCTGAAAATGAGACGTGATGGCTTTCAAGATGTACTGTGAAAAGATAACAATGATCTTTTCTTTCCTCACAGATTTTTCTTGAATGGACCTCATCTCCCCCATAATGGGGTCTTAGATGTTTTGGGTTAGGTAGAACCTTTAACATTTTTTAGTATTTTACTGTGATTTCTACTCCCTCCTCCTTGCAGGGCAGAGATAGAGGGAGAGAAGACCACAAGGATTTTTTTTAACCTCCCTCATCACAATGGGCATGGGGAGCAAGTGGATATAAACGCCCACCAATGATTTTTACCCCTTGACATCAACTGCTGTTCCAGGCACATTCGTGACAACTAACGTGCCAAGCACACCATTGGGTTAAGCAAGCTAAGAAAGTGATGTCTTCACTCAATGGTGTTGCTACAATGCCTCAACATTGATTGGATATCAAGGCATTCAGCAACACACAAAAAATCCAATGAATTTTGAGAAATGGTTGATGCGCTTTGTAAGTAAGCAACACACAAAAAATCCAATGAATTTTGAGAAATGGTTGATGCGCTTTGTAAGTAAATCTACTTTTAAATAACTCCTGACTATCCATGTACCCATATTCTTTTAAGTCGCCGCTATATGTCCATTATTTAAAAATAGCAAGAATTGTCATATTTAATTTGGAATGTAAAAATAAACATTGTAAAGGTATTAGTGTCATAGGCTGATGGCAGGTCTTCCAAACTCCACATAGTTACACTACATCAGGTGGCCTTTCAAGTCAGCGTGGGAGCATCTTTTCATCATATAATCTTGTAGTATTCTTAGATATTAATAAACTCTAATTTGAATTTGAGCTATGTTGGTAGATGTGAGATATATGTCTGCTTGAATGTGTCATAGAACCACTTTCTGACCCATTTATTTCCCATTTTCTTTTCTTACAAACGCAATGGACATATTTTTCATTTTATGAAGGAATATATATAGGATGTTCTTGTTCCACTGGGATATCTCCTGTCTTCTTTGTGAAGATGGAGTCTTTAGTTGAAAATGGTACCCTTTAGTTGGCCAATGCAGAAAAAGATTTAGAGATACATAAGCTTGTTGGACCTTTGAGTAAAGATTACATCGCTATGCATTATACTGGACCAGCTCTGTGACCAACAGGCTAATTGGGGTTGACCATTGATAATCCAGAGTCATGCCATGGAGGTGAACTTCAAACTCGCTCTTTAATGTATATACTGAAATTATATGATGCAAGGGAGGCTTTTTTTTTTTTAACAAACACAAATTTCCCAACACCAAGAACCGAATGTAGTTCTTGGCTATTTCAACAACACATCCATTACAGATCTCTGGGTCACACAATTTAATATCCATACCTTCTAAAATCACAGACAGCAGGATGCCAGAGTCACAATGGTGTCCTTTTTAAAAGATGAACTTCCAAGGCTGGATCACAGTCATTGAACTTTAGCAGAGTGCAGGATTTTCTGGCTGAGAAGCAACTTTAATGTCCAATTCAAGACTAATTCAGCCTAAAAATGATATTATGCCTTGAATTTGAAAGACAACTGGTGGATACTTGTGTAAATGATATTATAGAAATTAAATCTGGTAGGATTCTTTTCAGAGGTACCTCTCACTCTACAGTACAGTAGCAAATGAGGGAACCCTTCAAAGTTCCATCAGCAAATAATTATTTTTCTTGTATGCAAAAGATTTGGAGAGTATTGCAGTGTCTTGAAAGCTTCTGTTTAATATACTTACAGTTTGCCATTGAATGTATCATGTTTACTTTTTTGTTACAAAAGTATCTTAACTCCTGCTTAATAACTTTGCTGCCAAAAAATGACATGAATGCTTTATTGCATAGATACAGTCATCCACTACCCCACTTGCTGAATCTTTGAACAAAGTAACATTAGTTCTAATTTAGAATTTTCTACTAGGAGTTAAAATCATATCAAATTGATATACAAACTATAAAATGCAGGACAGCACGTAGTGCGACCTTACAGTGTTATATGTCAAATAGATGGTCTCAGATTGTATTTACTTTATGTATCTCCAAAGGACTTAAATTTCCCTTCCACAAGCCACACTGTGTTTTTGTGTCAATAGGAACATAAAATGGGAACTTGGACACTAGATGTCAATTTTTGTTTATTCTCAAATTTCAGTCTTAACCTTGTTAGGGTTATAAAGTCATGGGTATAGTTATATAGGGGCATTATCAGAATCCCTTGCAGAAAGCATTAAAGCCAATGCTTATAGGACATTATACATCAGAGAAGGGGTTGCTAGAAAGCTTACAATGTGTGTTTATGTGATGTGTGCACAATCAAGGTGGATGGAACATGTATGTGGTGTGGGTGACTATGAGTGAGAGTATGTGTGGTCGTTAAAGTTCAAGTTCAGCAAGGTTGACCTTGATGGACTTGTGTCTTTTTTCAACCTAAATTACTATATTACCCTTGTTATGGGGTGAAGCCTTGTATTCTCAAAATAGCACACCACCCTCCTATTACATCAGGTTGCTTCTTAAAGCAAGGAATGCCAGAATGATAATTACAGATAGGCACCAAACAGTTTGTTCCTTAAAGATTAGTGGTCCGGAGATAAGATGGCAACTTTGAGAAAGACACAGGACCAGACATCACAATTCTTTGTGCTGTACAATTCTGCATCACGTGATTGTGTCTTTTAAATACTTCACGGATGTTCCACAATAACAAAAAATCCTCACAAAGGAAAGGCATCTACTGTGTCTCCTGTGTTTGACCTTGGCTATTACAGAATGCTTTTAACATTGTCTGCAATCTATATTTAGATCTCTGGTATCTCACCAACCTTTTTGCCCATGACACTATCCTTCCCTTTCAATGTCTAAGATTCAGACCCCTTGGAAACAGCTTATTACATCCACCCCAATGTCCAGTGTATCTGCTGTCTAACTTGAGATGAGATATGGTATACTGCCGTAAATGACTGCTCTGCACATATTTTATTTTACGCAACAGCGTGTGGGAGGACAGAAAAAAAGAACATTGAGATTGAGTAGCAGTTGTTTAATTCCATTTATCAAAATTAATATGGAAACCTAGTGTTTTATTTTTTAAACTAGACAATGCAAAAGGCAGTGTTCTCTTGGTGTTTTAGTATGCTTCCTTGTCTGAGTAATGCTGTCACTGAGATTTTTACTTCAGAAATATTACATTTTATCACCATCTACAGAGGCAGGTCTGTAATAAGTAAGGCATCTCAGTATGTTTAGCTTGAAACAAAGAGGCCATAATCTAAAACTAGAGGTCAGTGGTTTAGTTGTAATGTAAGCAAATGTTACTTTAAGAAAGTGGCAGATAAATGTAAAAGCCTTCCATCAGAAGTGGTGGAGGCTAATACAGTGAGGGAATTTAAACATGCATGGAATAGACATAAAGTCATTTTGAATCTAAGACAAGACCAAGGACCGATTTAGTCTCCACACCAGTTAAAATGAGCAGACTAGATGGGTTGAGTGGTTCTTATCTGCCATGAAATTCTATGTTTTTACCAAGCTATTGCTGCAGCAGAAGCTCATTGGGCTTGGATCATTCGTAAGATATAGTGAAGTCAGAAAGGTCAGTTACCCCTTATGTATATAAATCATAATTATTATATTATACTGATAACTAGTATACATTTATACTTGAACAGACAGAAGCAGAGAACCATTCACACAACTAACTTTAGGTCTTATAAGGTTCAGGAACACACTAATTGTAAGAGAAGCGTAAACTTATGGCCATGGTGAGGTTAAGAGATATTTGTCCAATATAGCCAAGAAATGGAGAAGGTTAGAATGCAAGACCTTTCCTGTTTGTTAAATCCTTATAATCCCCATAACGGATTGTTTTAAAATTTCATTTTAAATACCTAAAAGTGAATTAACTCTCCATAAATCATGATACCATTCTCACACAGGCTGGATGCTGCACAAGGGTTTGGATGGTAGAGAACTGGTTAATCAAAGCAACACATTACCAATACAGAAGGTGCTTATAAAGAGGCTCTGAAGGGACTCCCCCCATTACAACCACCCCTTAGAAAGGCGAACAGCTTTCTCTCCTCACACACAGCACAAAAGGATCTATAACAAAAGCAGAGGAACAGCTATTGTTTCATTCAACCATCCCTCATCATTCTACCTCTCCAGAACAAATTAACCCTTCTCACCCCAACCCTTTGTGCATACCACAACCGCTTTTTACAAAGCAAAGGGAGATTTCCCTTCCAACAGGCAAGATAAGAAAAGGGGCCGAGGCACCAGGGAGGAGGCTTCAGGATTATCTGTGTGTAGGGCACGGTAGGGACCAAGTCTTTTTCTAACGGGTTATCCTGTAACACAAGCTTCACTTGTAGGAGAGGTGGGACAAGATGTTCTTCTTCGGGCAAATCAGATACACAAGTGTATCTGGTGTCATGCCACATACTAGTTTACAATCTGACCTGGATGTGATTATTTTACCATTCCCATGTTTGCTCCCTTAATGTATGTTTAAATCTTTGTACAGCACAGTGCACAAGTATATCTCAGTATAAAGTTTACACGCATTTAATGAATTGTGAAAAAAGGGAATGATCTTTAGCCCAAGGTCACAATAAGCCGACAACCACTTGAATGGATTTAACTCAGCTTTTTATATGTAAACAAGCAAATTTACAGGAGCATTTTTATTTTATATATATTTTTCTCAACAACAAAGAGGGTAGTAATAGCAGTTGTGTTTTTATAATACGATTGGCAATGCAACTGTTTGTTTTAGACGACAGTCTAATTTGGTCTAGTCAACCAAACGTACCGGCAACAAAATAGATCACAAGGGCAGCCTCTTTCCAAAAAAACCCAACACATTTACAACATTCTTAAACCATTTGTTCACTTTTAAGGCTCGATATCGTCACCATGGGTGTGGTAATTGGTACAGACAAAACTTTTTCAACCTGTATTCGTCCATTTTTTTTTTTATGCAGTCAACATAGCACCACACATATGTATATACCCACACAATATATCTCTTATGCAATAAAGAAATATGCCAGTGTTGATTCTGTCTTTTTTGGCACGTGTCATAATTGTAAAGTTTTTTTCCTACAAGACAAAAGGGTTGGCCTTTTATAATGGCTAGTGAAGCAGGGGACTTTAAAAACTGCAACTTTCCTACAAATTCAAGATTTAGTTAATGAACCCCAGAGTAAGAGAAGAAGTGTGATAGAGAATAAGAGTACTAGAAAGAGCTATAAACCATGAGAATGTTTGAATTGTATAGAGTGTAGAGTATAGCTTATGCTCCAAATCTGTATGGGATTTTTTGGTAATTTCATTATACCCCTTGAACAGCTTCCTTATGCCTTTCTGCGAATGGCCTAGAAAAAAAAACAAAAACAAAAAAAACTATATAGGAGTGTTCCAAAATCTTTTTTATGATAATTTAGTATTTCACGTTGCCCAGCGGTGGATAATATGACAGGAGTTTAGTTAGAACAACATATTATGATTTAAATGCTGTCCCCCATCACACGCATACCACCACATATCCATTCTGACAGTGTTGTAAGGAGTTATTGGTATGAAGAGAAGAAAGTTGAATGTTTGAGAAGAGATATTGCGGTGGCAGTGAGAGTAGCTAGAATGGATAAGAGAGGATGATGGAGGAGAGAAGATAAGAAAAATGACAAGTACAAAGAATGATGGAGGAGAATGGAAGGCAAAGGGGGGGGCAGAATCGAACTGGAGGAGATTGGAGAGGAATGAAAGAAAGATTATGTCTGAGATTTTCAAACCGGTAAGTAAGCAAACAGAAGGTGAAACAGGTAGGAACAATTACATGCAGGAGAAGAAAAATAAAGGGTGCAGGGGAGAGGAAGCTGAATGGACAAATTATAGAAGGGAGAATGAGAGTAGGATACAGCAGTGAGAATTGGCAGCTGGTAGTGTGGGAACATAACAGGTGCAAGGCAGAACACGGGTGTTACAACAGCTCCTTGTCTCTTCCATTGTTTGCTTGTGATTGTCACTACTGTCCCTGTAACCCTTTCCCAGCCGAAGAGGTCTACAGTGCATTACTGTGCATTACGTGGCGAGGCTTTGAGTTTGTAGCCTTCCTGCGTCTCCCCTGGAGCCTGGCTGTGGTCAGATAACACCATACAAGTGATATACACGCGCACACAACATTGCTATCTCTGCTCCCCCGTCCCGCCTTTTATCTGCTTATAGCATAAGAATTATCTCTGGACTACACTGCAGAGGCTTATTTTATTCATCCCCCCCCACCCTGGTAGGGAGAAGCAAACAGCAAGCAGCCTGTGCTCTCAGACAGCCTTTGCCTGCAGAGCATTCCACCTTTAACAGTCCAGCAGAGGTTTGCGTTAGCACAGTGTTAAAACTAATGTGTGGCTTTGTAAACACCCTAACCAAATGATGCTTTAACCAGTAGTCTGCAGCAGCCATGCATGTGTGTGTGTGTGATCAGATCTGGGAAGGCTAATAACAGGCACAGCGGGGTGAGTGTGTGTTTAGAAATGCGTTCGTTATGGGGAATTGAGTCTCCCGGAGTGGGCAGTTAGATTTAATTGCAAATGGCTTTCCCATCGTCTCTTGCAGGCCCCCTGCAGTTCTCGCTACGCATTGGGGTTTCTTCAAAATCCTACGACATCCTTCAGAGGAGGAACAAAAAAAAACAAGCGGGGGGATCAAATATAAACTTAGGTTTCTGTGCTGCGAGGAGTACCCCTACAATATTTCAGTGGGTTTGCTATAATATGCAATCCTCCCCATTACAGGTTTCATTTTATCAACTGATAACTGCGTTATCTAATTATTCTCTCATTCTGTCGCTTGCTTTTCTTCCACTCCCATTCAGTCTTTTTATCCCTGATTTCACCTTGTACCCTCTCTCTACTCCTATGTTATTCCTTTCCCTGCTGCCCCTCCAGGCCTCTCTGGTGGTGCCCAGTTTTATCTCTTGTGCTTTCCTGCAGGCCTGGGAGATAAAAGAATAAAATCTTAGCTTTGCTTCTCCCCTGGATAAAACTGTTTCCCTGCTTCTGTAGATAAGACATGGTCACTAGTCGCACACCTCTCCCCCTCCTCCCTCCCAAAGACCTAAATCCATGCTGGCCTCTTATATTCTTCAGGGGCGATAAGCAGCAGAAGCAACTACCCATTAATATATACCAAACGTAACTTGCCTTTAAATATATATTTACACAATGTATGCCTTTAGTTGTCTATCAGGCCTGGACTATGGGTAACAACTGGCATAGGCGTTACCACAGATACAGGACTATGTGCACTTACATGATACCATACTATTGTCTGTTACTGACACAAAAGAATAATAATATTAAGAGTTGGACAATATTTGGCTTTGTCTGGAAATATGTTAAATATGGAGGATACCTGGACACCATGTTTTTGGTGACCTGATTTATGATTTCGTATTATTGTTCTGGGTTCACCATTAAATGACCAGTAATGCCCTGCCCATGGCACCAACCTAAGCCATAGTTGATGAACAGTCTACGATTGGCTGGTACAGTCCTGACAGCTGGTCTTATGCACAAGCTTTCAACCAGTGTGCCAATTTTTGGAACTCCCAAACTGCATAGGCTAAACTGCTCTTTCATGGATGACATGACAACACTGCCCATGTAACATCTGATGACATAGTTTGACTTCATTTTTAAACATTAAGAGGACAACATTTATACTAAGGAATACAAAATACAATAACTAAAATGTGGACTGAAAGGCAAAAGTTTTGGTTTGAGGAAATTATTAAGGTCCACCCCATTATTGAATGAGTCCATTATGCCAAGATTTGCCACAAAACCAAGTTGTATAATATATAAAATTCCTAAATCTTAAAATATGGGGTTCAACAAGTGGGGGAAGGCTGGACAGAACAGCATGGTAAGATCAACAGTAATGTGAGCAAAGAAATAGTAAGAAAGGAGTTATATAGATCAAGAGTGTTACAAAAAGCTATCAGAGACCCCAAGAGGCAGATAGATATCGAGACGGGAGACAGATTATACATTAAACGTAGGCATTTTCCCATAATTACTTTAAGAGGTGCAAAGATTTACGTCTTCAGGCTAATTCCCCGTAATCTCATTTTCTATCTAATCCCAGCTGCCCCTTTCACCTTTGCTATAATCCCACTGTCTTCGTGCTGTGTCCTATGATAAGTTTATCACTACTCGCACAGACTTAGTATAGCATGTCACCTTCCTCTGCTATTTCACAAGCATTAACTCTGTTCACTAGCACAGCTATTCACTCACACCTACTGGTGCACTTCTGCCCTGTGTACCATAAGTGGCACGGTGCCAACAGAGTGCAGAGTTCTCTGCTGTTTCAATACCATCCTTTCCCAGATCCCAGTCTTATGTTCAACATTTGATTTCCACATCCAGGACTCCTTTGTGCTGTCCTTAGTGGTCCCTCTAATAATAAGCCACAGCCCTACCCTGCAGCTCCCTCTGCTGTATATCTGTCCTTAGATTCCTCCTAACAGAAAAAGAATACAGAAAGGTGAGCACAACCTAAAGAGCATAAAAGGTGTGGTGGCAGTCTGGATGGTGTATGGCCCTGTAAGTTTTACAGAATGCCCAATATTTACGCCTTAGGTTTGCTGATTTCTTGGTGTACATATTGGTCATTATTTCACCAGCAACCCTGGAATCTGAATGTGTATGCTATTTATTTAGTAAGACAGCTACTTACTAAATGACTGTGTATGCACTTGGGCATTTATACACACTTTGAGGCAACTGGATGTCCTTTAACTGTATCTCATCTGCTATAGACGCTGTTTAGAACAAGGCGTTTTTATTTCAATGTATTCACTATTCCTTGAACATTGTCGATTCCTTGTGTGGTAATGTAAATGACCAAAATAAGAAATATAACTGTTTATATCTATTTTAAAAATGTTGCTCACCAAGGATCTGAATCAATGGGACTGCGCTGCCTTTCGAACCCTCTAAAACTATCTTCCATTTTTAAGGGCTCATCATTAATAAGGGCATCATTAATAAGAAAGCTGTGTGGTAGGTGGGGTGCTTAACCCTATGATTTTGACCTGCAAATTTGCACAAAAATACAGAAATGGAAGCAAACCCTAAAAAGTATATAGTTTCAGACTGATGAAATGATGAGCACACAATAAAGCAAGAAATCAGCGCACACCCAGCCAATACTATTTAAAAGCACCTATCTGAGGCATAAATGTCAGGGATTCTGTATTCTGTAGAATATGAGAGCACTATCTAATTCAGTAAATGAATCCCATCAGTTCTCTATGGACATACATGTACGTCCTAAAAATCTCTGTTTATGAACCCTTTAGGAAGTACATGTACGTCCTGACTTTCTTGCATCTTCCTGCAGCTACACAAGAGATCAGGCTGTTTATTTGAGAGTCTGGGCTCTCCCCTGTCAGCAGAAGCCAGCATTGTTGGCTTCCTACTGACCGATTGTAACTGCTGTCGGTGCAAGTAAACTGTTACTTATAGTGTGCCCGATCACACGATTGGGCATTCCCTTTATGAAGACTTACGACTTACGATGTGAACCAGAAGGTTACAGGAGCACAAGATATCCCCTGCAGAGCCCATCTAGACCGTGCTGGGATATCCAATCGCTCCCCCCAACTGGCAGATCACAAGCATTGCAATCTCCAATGCAAGTCTATGGAGACTTACTTTGTGATCACAATGTGATCAGTGCAGGGGAGGGGGGGATCGCAGGGAGGAAAAAAATGTTTCTCCCTCTTCCCACAAGAGAAAAATCACTAAAAATAATAATAAAAATAAGCAATAAAGCCATTGTGGCATG
Organism: Spea bombifrons; assembly: GCF_027358695.1. Lineage (NCBI taxonomy): Eukaryota > Metazoa > Chordata > Amphibia > Anura > Pelobatidae > Spea > Spea bombifrons. Next base: position 112,781,686 of record NC_071087.1, on the reverse strand, counting down.
AGTGGGATACATAGCATGTTTAAGAGGGACCTAAAGGGATCCCCTTCCATATTGCACCAACACCACTATTTACATTTTAAACTCCAGATTGCCAGACTCTATAAGAGTTTGTTAGCCGTCTTTCTTCTAGTTGAGGTTCTTGCTACTTCTGAACCAAAAAATGACCCCGTGCTCACTAATATATCATCTTGATCCAGAAACTGTGTGATTAATTGTAGAAATTAGGACCAGAAAGGTTGCAAAGAGGATACATTGCGAGCACTATGGAAGAATAAACCTGTGTAATTTTTTAAAACAAAAATGTACAATTCTACCCGAAAATATTTAAGTAAAATGTGTATTGGAGTATTGCCAGTGTTGCTGTATATGTATGCATTTTCTGGCTCATGTCCCTCCACCCTCTTTCTGCTTCTACTTAAAGAGGAAGCATACTTAAGTAAGCTACCTATATTAGCAGTGTAGTAGCATATAGACCATCAGGATTGGACTCGATAGGATTTTTTTTCTAAAAGACTATTTAATGTGTTGGAGGTTCCTGTACATAATATAAATTGAAGCATTACCAACTTTTTAAATGTTTGGGAAATGGAAGCCAAAGTTATTTTTTCAATGCAAAATTTCAGGAAAAGTACTTTGCAGTTTTCTGTGGCCAACAAGCATGGTTTGCTTGTGAACAAGGTATTGACCAAAGGTCACGCTCTACAGTAACACCATGTTTAACTAGATCAGTGGAGGGGATTTTAACTAGCTCCAGTCTACTCATTCCTGAGATGGCAGGAGCAATGAGAGAAGACATCTTCCACTGCTTTCTGTCTCAGTAGCTCATAAGATATCACAAAACCAAAGTATGTGACAGAGCTCACTGTTAGTAGAAGAACATGCATGAAAGAGTGCTACAGAACGACAACAAAAAAGAACCACAGGACACACACTGAGGTTTAGTGTAAAGGTGCACTAGTGCCACATGTGACTAGTACATCGAGAAAAGGTGTCCAACAAAACATCTCTGCCATACAACTGCCAGTCACTATTGTCTATTAATAAAGTGGGTGCCCCTAGTGCCCTTTTGACTGAAAATGGTGGTTTCTTTGTTTGTCAAAGCTATTAGGATCCAGGCAGAAAAAGAAATTGAGTGTATTTCAGTAGATCATCACATTTTATCAAAATTCCTAGGCCTATTGGAAAGAAGTCCTTTGGGTAATCCAACCTTGCAAAGTGGTTTACATATGTTATAGAAAATACTGCTGAGTGTATCTGGCCCTCCGGGAGTTGCTTTGCTACACTGTCTCTACCGTATCAGCTTCTACTCGAGCCTCAACGCCATTGGGATCATTGGTCCTTGGTCCTTGATCCTTGGTCATTCTATCTTGTGGCTCAACCTTTGTTTTAGCAGGGTGGATAACTCCTGTGGTGTGTTCCTGGGTTTAGGCATTTTGACACTCACAATCACATTCCATGTCTACTTTCCCGCTGTTTCAAATCTGCTCTTGCCTCTTCTTGTTCTTCTGTCTTCTGAACCTGGCGTCTAATTGGAGTAACGGGAGAGATGCTGCCCCCATGTCCCCAAGCGCACCGAGATGCCAGAATAATGCAGATAAAAATGTGGAGGTTGAAAGATGCAGAAATGCTTCTCTTTCTCCATGAAGGCATCTCGAAAGAACATGCGTTGGGTAGCTGAAAGATTGGTATATGTGGAAAGGCTCACTCAGTTGAGTGCTGCTAACTGTTCACACAATAAGTCCACGCACAATTGTCTTACTTTTTACTTTAAACTGAGATGACCGATTCCCAGCATCCCCAGGAATGTACCCAAAGAGACAAGATGATCTCCTCCCATGAATCAATACACTTTTTATATATGCCAATTTCTTATTGGCCTTTGTAGCTTCTTACTGGCATTACACAGTAATGCTAAGTCTGTTATATACAATTAGCTCTAAATCCTTCTCCTTAGTAGTTTTTCAGAGGGAGATACCATTTAAGCTATATGTTGCATTGTTATTTTTCGCATAATGCATGAGTTTACATGTGTCTGTATTGAACTTAATTTCCAACTTGCCTGCCTAGTCCCTCTCCTGCAGAGAAGAAACACGTAGGTTAGACTGTATTATCCTACCTAATTTTGTGTCATCAAGAAACAGTGAGACGCGGCTCTCAATGAATGTGGGAGAACATTAATGTTAATTCATTAAATGTTAACAAAATAATAGGACACAGGACAGACCCATGAAGTACTCCGTTTAATACCTTGGTCCAGTTTGAGAAGTTTCCATTTCCAACAATTCTTTGCATTCTATATTTTAGCCAATTCCCAATCCAAGTACATATATTTGCCCCTAGGCCTAATTCTAAACCATATGAAAAGCTTTAGCAAAGTCCAAACAGATCATGTCTACTGCCACTCATACATCTTGCAACAAAACTACTCAATGACTATCTAAGCTGGCTAACAAAAACGTTACTTCAACTGCCGTTCATTACAATATCCTACCTGCACAGGTTTTGTCTTGATGGAAGTTACAGTCCAAATCAGCCATAATGGCAAATGTTTCTTGTATCTCTAGACATGAGTAGGCCTTATATTATTATAAATATAAAAACTGTCTGCGGTGGCAGATAGTCTGCATTACCAAAATACATAATGCACCCTTACATAATAATTAATCTAGGTTAGCCAGGGTTAATCTCTGTGTTGATGTGTGAAGGCATAGGACCAGGCCCGCGGCATCTCTAATGAGGCAGGTTTTTGTATGTGGGCGAGAGGGTGTTTGTACATATTTGTCCGTCTTTTGATAGTAAGCGAGGACATTTGTAGCGTGCAGCCCCCCTAGGGAGGGGGATCTGTCCCATCCTGCCACTTGCCACAAAACAAAGCATTTTCTTAGCCAAGATCTGAGGCAGCAGCACTTACAGATAGTGCTAATCCCTGCGGCTTTGATCAGATAACAGGCGAAAGGGGGGCATGATGCCGATGCTGATATGCACATGTCTTTTCTCGCTAGAGCCAACACAGTGACTTCAGCAGCATGCACTTTCTTTTGAAAGTCAAAAAATGAAAATAGCAGCCAGCTACTCCTTCTGGGTAAGAGCATATTGCAATAAACTTTCACAGGGGATGAGACTGCAAATAAGTGGACCAAGTATAGTGAATTGGAATGCAATATTTGGCATGGTGCGGATATTTAGTAGTCCCCCGTTAATGGCTGTCTGCCATGCCAACACTGGGACAAAGAGCAGTGTCAGAGAACAGATTAAAGAATGTATTCACTAAACTGTGAGTTTGCAGGTAGATTTAAACTCACCAACTTCATTATGCATTAGCGGGTAGATCTGCCCTGCACAACACATCATGAAGTTGCATTGAAATGCTTTAAGTGATAGCAACTTACAATTTAGTAAAAAAAAAAAAAAATAGAATGTCAGAGTAATTCCATAATTAAGAAAATAAGCCTAATGTTAAAAATAAGTTAAATAATTCACCTCTAAACATAGCATTGTACACAGAGGAAAAAATATATGCTACAGATATAGTTGCCCGTGTGGCCCAAGTTTTTTTTTTTTTTTTTACCTTTGTTGTATATAGGTATTTGACAGGTTTGGCAATGTAACTACGGTAGTCACCAAAAAAACGTTAAACTGATCAGTAGAACATTAAAAAAAACCAGTATATTGTATTAACATTTTTCTGTAGTTTTTAAAATATATTCAGTAACAGACTTACATTAACATTTCATGTTATCACAACATAATATATCCCCCTCTCTCTAATTTGCCCATATATTGTGTATTGTATATATATATACATATTTCCTAAAAGCATACTGCTAAATGTGTGTATATATATATATATATATATATATATATATATATATATATATATATATATATATACAAATTTCCTAAAAGCATACTGCTAAATCTCACTAGATTACATTAAGGAGCTGAGCAATAAGCATTTTTCTGGCCATATATGTATATATATATATATGTAGTAAGCTTGCACCTCTTTACCTACTGTAACAGTTCACCTGTGAGTTCTAGTTTTTTCATACCCTTCCAATGTATGTACTGTAAAAGCACTGTATAAATTGTTGGCGCTGAATAAATAAAACGGAATTTGATGGCGCTATATAAAACAATAAATAATAATATATAAACATTAGTAAATGTATACCATCTAGTATGGACTGTTTTAATTTAACATTAACCAGTTCGGCATACTTTTTCCATATCTTAGAAAAATATCCTAGTCTTCATACAAACCGCTAATATTTATGTTTATACACATTACCTTCACTCCCTGTCATTTTTCCAAATTAAAACACATTGTTCTTTGTCACCATTCAGACATCATTCCGCTAGTTCCATATTTTTCTCTACATATATTCTCCCGCTTCCACCTTTTCCTTATTTTTTTTCTCTCCGCTCTCATTTCTTCTATTTCTTCCCCCTGCCTTCCATCTCTCATCCAACCCCCCCTTTCCATGTTCAGCGTTCTCTCACTGAGCAGTAAAACTGATTAACCCCGGGTCACCCCCTCCCTCTTTCTCTCTCCCCATTGCTCCTGGCTCTTCTCTCCTCTGATTTACACGCTGTGTTCCGCTCACCACATTTGCATATGGTTATTGCAATTTTTATTCTACACCAGGATTTAGATTTTAAAGGGACAGAAATAGAAGAGGAAATACATGTACAACAGGGGGTGTCTGGGAATTTACTGCAATTACTCCTCAGTGTTCATAGTAAAAAAACAAACAAAACAGGGGTTAACTGTAAACTGATGGGGTTGCAGATGTTGGGCAAATATACTGCAGATGGTAAAACAGTATCCTTTGTACTGGTGACGGTAAAAGAAAGGGATTAAAAAGTCATAACATTTACAACAAATCTATACTAAAACACAAATTATTTATACGCCCAGCAGGTAAATAGTTAATACATATGCTTGCTGATACAGAATGATTAAGGTTTAACATATTTCGGTAATCAGGTGTGTAATGCAATGAGTGCACATCTTACAGTGGGCATGGCTGCCTATTCTGTCATTGGCAGTTAGTCTGGATCTGTTGTCAATGTTTCCATCCATCATGGGCAGTTTATATATAGATATATATGTATGTATGTATACACACATATACATATCACTGAATCCATACAATGTTTGTCTCAAGTTGTAAATCAGAAAAAAAAAGATGCTGCACAGAGGCACAAACGTCACAAGGCAAACTGAAGAGCCATTGCAGCAGGATGGCACATCTGGTGTGGTTGAAGATGTTCTAGGAAGAACCTGCTGTTCCCATTATGCATGGCCTGACACTCAAAGGGTTAATACAGGAGCTGACACATTGTTAAACAGAAATAGTTGTATAATAAGTACTGGACAAATTACTAAAAAAAAAACCAGACTGATATCTGAATAGCATGGGACATAATGTCTGAAGACAAAGCATTGCAGGGAAGATGCAATGGGAAGCGGCTCAGAAGAAGACAATATCACAGCATGCAGGCAGTGTAGTGAGAAACTTGCGTGCTTATCGAGGAATAACACAGCTGCAAATCTGTGTGGTGACACGTATAGGTGCTACAGGGTTAGAACAGTTGTGTCGGATGGCTGTGTGGCTAATTACAGGAATGGCACCTCTAGGTTTTGGGGTAGCGATGGCAGTATAGGTAGGTGGTGCACAGTGTACAGGTAGATGCAGAGATGGGGCGAGTAAGCTGTAATGATTGTCGGAAAGTAGGAATAGCATAGTAACATTACGAACATTATGACACAATCCTGGTACAGCAGGATGATGTTGTAGCCATAGCAGTATTAAGTTATGTGCAATAATAGACAGGAGAGTTAGCGTAGGGTATTGTTAAAAAAAGGATTTTGTGGCTGAAGCAATGCGGAAGCTTTAGATTACATGTGTTGTGAGGCGAGGAGAAAAGGTTTTCAGTTTTGAATTTTGAGCATAGTGTATTGCACAACATGGTTATATGTGCAAGAATAGCACTGTCAGAGCAGCCATCAGAAATGTTTGGGTCTGGCGACAACTTAGGCCTATGCCTCCCCATCACTTTAAAAAAAAAAAGAAAAAAAAAAAAAAAAGCACACCCAAAGCAGCGTGAATATTTAAAAAAACAAACAAAAAAAAAAACCCTTCGCCTCTTACTGCCTAAAAATAGAAAAGAAACAAAAATGCTACTGATACATTTACCCATGGAGACCAGGACCATGTTAAGGAAGTAAAGCTCTCCTAACCCAATACCAATTAAAATCCCCCACCTTGAATAATAAAACAGAGCTGTTGTGAGCCCCCAGATGAAGGCAAGCGCTCATGTGCGTTTATGTTGACATGTATTACCGAGTGCTGGAGCTGGCGGCTGCCAGCAGGCCTATATATCATTATTCAAGGTAGCGGTGGAGGGAGTGGATATACCAGTATGGGACCGTGTAACAAAGCAGCAATAGCGGTAACAAGAGCTAGAATAACACAGTTAATTAATGCAGTCGTTATGCGGGGTGTATGTAAGTACAGGTATTTACAGGTAAGGTGCTCTTGGTATGGCAAACTACAAAACAGTGTCCATATGCAACTGAGGAAAGCACTGAGATCACACAGCTGTTTCTGGGTCAGGAAGTGGCTAGGTTCCCTTTGTCACAGGTGGACTATGCAAAATATGGTAGAATATACTGCATCCCAGGAGGACATCACCTTTTGCCTGATTGCAGATGAGTTTGGAAAGAGTAAAGGGTCTCTTGAATGAGTCTTGCTCCAACCACCTCCCCAACCCAAGGGAGGGCTGCACACTGACAGGAGGCCAAAACCATTTAACATCTCATCAAGCAGCATGGCGGTCCGGCTGTCACCGTAGCAACGCAGAGGCTCAATTTCACAAATGTCACATTGCGTTAACATCTTCACACTGCCCCCAGCCCAGGGATTAACCCTTAGCAGCTACTTGTATGAGTAACCCATGTAGTTAGTCTGTGTTTTCCTATACCCAGAACTTCTCACACTGAATACAATTTCTCCTCTTAAAGGAAGTGCTCCATAGCACTGGGATCCCCCTCTCACCACGATATATATCTTCAACTATCTCACTTGCAGCTCTCTGACCAGACAGAAACTAGATATTTTCTAAACACAACATTTTGTACCATATCTTTGTTTACAACCTATGAGGTCTCCTTATCCAGTAAAATAGAGCATCTTAACTTATGCTTTTGGAAGGCTACAATTACATTTTACACATCTGTCCAAAATTCACGAGCTCCCTCTTCTACAGTTAGGTTTTGATATTTTTTCAATTTCCCTCTCTTTCTCTGAACACCCACGCAAACATCGTCTTCACCTGCTATTCTGTTTCTGCCAAGCATCTTTCTCATCTTCTTGCAGTAAATATCCTAATTTTATTTGTTTCTTCCCTTTTCGCCCCCATCCCCTAGTTCTACAGTCTGACCTCATTTTCATTTCCCCAAATTCCATGTTATATTATTTTCTTATTTTCTCCATCTCCACATTCTTTCACACTTTTCCCTCTTCCACCTCTTTTAACCAAGGTGCTCTCAATAAGATAGTTATCTCTCCTTCACTGATAACGTAAACTTTATGAGGTAGGAGTAGGACTCTGTAGCTGAGATACGAAACAACAGGAACAATTGGAACAGGCAAAACGATGAAGCAAGTCATGTTTGGAACCAGGAACATCAAAGCTGAACAACAAGCTGGAGCTGAGTCACAAACAAGCCAGGTCAGAATCAGTACTTGAAGTCAACTGGAGTCAAATCACACACAAAAAAAAAGGAACGAGGTAGCTGGATAAGCTGGGTCAGAAATAAAACCAAGCGTGTCTAAGCCAAATCAGGAATCACAAATTCCAAGTCAAATACATCAAACTGATTCAAAACTAAATTCTTAGGAGCAACACAGAAGATACACCAACCAAGGGCAGTGTCAGGCTGCCAACTAAAGGTATAAACACATTACATCCATTTTCATCCGAGGTCAAGAACAATGGAGGAAGCGGTTCATCATGGGACGAGAATACTATATGAGCAAAATCCAAACAGTTTTAGTTTCTCATCAACCTAACAGCATTATCTCTTCTTCCTTCATCTACTTTTTTACCCACATATTCTTCAACCAAGGATTTTTTTTTCTTTTCCCATGATATAATTTTTCTGTCTACACCACAAAATCTCCCCCCTCCACCAGTACCTAACATCCCCACCTGCTGTTCAACATACCCCCACTTCTATCATCTCTTTGATATGATATTATCCTCTCATATTCTCTCCTCTGATTTGAGAATATTTTTACTCCTGTATTCTGCTTTTGTCACTCCCCCTATACAAACCTATCTTGCTCAAGCTTCACTTCTACCAGCCAAGAGCTTGACTCTCCCAAGTTCCTCCGGCAGAGCTCTCCTTCTCATTAATCCATTCTTGTAAAAAAGTCATCTGTGCTTTGCTCACTTCCAGTACTTCCCTTGTTCCATTCCATTTCAACACTAGTTGTTCATCTCACTTTTAAAAGACAATGTAAAGTCCATCATTTTTTATGACTGGCACATTCAACCCGTTGGTCAGTATGATTTTAGCTTACCAACATTTGCAGATACCTTCCCCTACATCCCGCAAATTCTGCCTTCTCTTTTGTGATGGTAGTGTCTTCCTCTCACCAACCATTTAGTGCTACTAAGCTTGCTTATTCTTTTCCTTGTCTTTTATGTTACACTAGCCATTTTATTCCCACCACAGGCCCTTTATAGTAACAGAAACAGGGACCATAAATATGGACAACAGGACTTTTAATTAAACAATCAGAGGTTCAACAGCTCTCTTGGGTGGGGGGGTATACTCCTTGGTTTAAATATGATTAATAGTCTTCTCTCACTGCGCATCAGGATGCTCTTGTACCTCCAGAGATTGCTGGACCGGAATGGCCTGGGAATGCAATGACTCGCCTTGGTTTAAAAGTCAGTCAACATTTATTGCCTTTTCTGACAGCATACATCAAGCTTCCTTTGGTTCTGTGCTGTTAATAATTTTTATATACAACATTGTGATGTTCTTAACACAATACCCAATGAAACTGTAGATGTAACACTTTGAATACTAGCTGAACAGCCTTGTTGCAATGGATGGGCCTTCAAGCGTTGAGTAGGGAAGCACAAGGTTTGATCCTTAAGTTTGTCCAGTGGTCTCAATTAGGTCTTCAGTTTCAAAAACTCTTGACAAACCACATGGTTACTCCATGAAACCATGCTATTTACAATGTGTGAGGTTTGGGGAAAACCTGATTGATAAAAAAACAAATAAGGCAAACTTAGTTACGGCTGGAAATAATCTACAAGGATACATGGCTACAGGTTGTTCATAACCTGCTGAGAAATACAGAACATGGATTTATAAATGCAGTAGAGGCTAAAAAATATATAGCAAACCACATTAAAGGAGACACAAAGTACATATATTTACACAAATAAGAAACTGATGCTTACAAGAGATTTATACAGAGAGGAAAATGAAAGGGGATTTAGGTGTAGCAGCAGGAACAAGAGAAAGCAATGGGGGGGCATCTAACCTTAAAGGGGGTAATAAAAGCATCTATTAGCAGGGAAGATATAGGGTTAATATGAAACAAGAGCATTAATCTAGAAAAGTGTGTTTATCTAGAACAAAGGATGTGTGATTCAAAAGAAAAAGTCTTTAGAAGGGACTTGAGATTCTATGGATAGAGGAGATACAGAAGGAGAATCACGGTATCCAGAGGAGGGAGGCAGCACATGGAGTCAAGGGGGAGAGGAGCCCATCTGGCCACAGTGTTACACAGAGATTGCTGGTATTAAAGGTTCTCTCGGCTGAGTGGAATCAGGGGACGGCTGGTAATGAGATGACAAAACGCTGGCAGTCTGGGAGGAGCGGCTCGGTCACAGTGCTGCACACTCAGCTGGGTCATTTGTAAGTGTCAATCATACTGTGCCCATGGGGGGAGGAAGGGAGAAATCATCCTACCTCATCTGTCCCAGCCAACAGCCATGCCTGGACCAGAGTTTCCAACTACAGGCGTCATGTACAACCTGTCAGCATGTATGTGCGCACATGGACACAGGGAAAACACACAGAAACACAAGTGGGGTACAAACATGGTGCCTCTGTTTACATAACAAAAATGAGTTTGTACAGAAATAATAGCACTCATGTCCATTTGTAATGTCATTTGAAGAATGTTACTCAAAGAGCTAATTCTCTCAACTGGCTAACCCCTTACGGACCAAAGCATTTTGAGCACTTTCGCTATGTCTTTGCTCAAGCATGATCTCCCCTTTCCACATCAATGTTGTTTTCTTTTCTTCAGAACAGTAGGGGCCTTTATTCGAAACCATATTCATGCATATAAATAATATTTTGATATTGATTGACATTATTAATGTACAAAACAGGTGGGTGAAAACCGAAAGATAATAACCCACATATTTCTTCATTTTGATTAGGATTCGTTCCACAGGCACCTCTGCTAAGCAAACGCCCAATTTACACAGCAGTATCTCACATGCATTTTTTTTCACGTTTTGGAGGGTCAAAACACACAACGCTGTCGTTATTTGTCGAAAACTGTTTTTGGGTTGCAAATATTGTGTTATTAGTTTTTCATTTTTTCCCACTTTTAAATATAATTTCTTAAACTTTTTAAAAAGGAAGCTTTGTTTCTCTCTCTTTTCACGGTGTACTAATAACTGATCACTGATCACAGTGATCAGGAAGCTGGGTTCTGCAGCTCTGCTTTCCTGACTCTACGTTGTATCAGTGGTAGGGCACATGACCATCAGAGGCCTCAGTGGGATCCGTACAGACTCTGCAGGGTTTCTGTAACATTGTCTGATGTTCCACGCAGTGCCATCTGTGACACCCCAAGAAATAAATGCCTGTTACACAGTTATTGTCAGATCAGAGCTGGTAATGCTGGTTCTTGCTGATAGAGGGGAGACCAATGCTTTCAGACAATTCCTCTAGGATAGGGGAGTTTAAGATTGGAGGACATTCTATGCTGTGCCCATGGCCACAAAGCACCATTCTGCATAGAATATCCTTTGTCATGAAGGGATTAATACACATAGCCCTGGTGGTACTTATACAGATGATTATGGGGATTTTTTAGTCCATGCTACGTTTAAGAAATGTTCAATTACTTTAGGAAGCCTTTACTTGCGGGTGCTGAAAGTGGCTGAAAGTTTTTTAATGGTTAATTGAATGTGGCATGAACTGTATACAGATAAGGGAGTAATACATTAGCAGACAGAGTAGCCCCTCTATGCAGTATGACTCTCGCAAGTCACACCTTTACAAATATAAACTGGTGAGAGGTATAGAACGCCTGGCCTACGCTTTGCCGTCTGTCGATAACCACATAGAGTAGAGGGTACGGAGCAGTATGTCAGTCACTGTTCTCTCAAGCTTATCAGATCTCCTTGTGAGGGAGGATCTCTTACCATGTTATTCGTCTGGGTCATCCGGCTCCAGACTCTCCATAAAATCTTCCATCACCTCTGCCACTTTCCTCTTCTTCTTGGGAGATCCTGTTAAATGAAGATGGATACATATGAGCACCGAAGGAGATAGATGCAGAACCCCTCTGCCTTACTAGAATTTACATTCACCAATGTTACGTACGAGTTAATTGGGTACAGGCAAAACATTTGTTGTTTTTACAGCAATAAATAGTTTTATTTAGAATGTATTTTTCTGAGCTAGCACTATATGCATCTGCAGCGAAACAAACCCATCACCGTGTGATCCGGGATGAAGGACTAGTGAACCTAACCTGATCAAGACTGCGTGTGTTTTAGATTGAAGGGTGATTTGTTCAGTGAACGCCACACCAATATTCCCCAAATCCCTGGGATTATTTCTCATTGTTGCCCTGCCGCCTTCTCCTGGGAAGTTCCTTCCTTTGAGGATGAAGTGGGAGGCCCCAACTGACTGACATGTTTACAGAATGCAGAAATCTAGTCAATACTAATTAACCTGCTAGGAGACACAGTTGCTGACAGAGTAAGAAAGGGAGGAGGGAGAAAATAGAGCGGGAGGAGAAAAAAGCGCTGTATGAATAGCAAAGAAAAGAAAATGAGAAAAAAACAAACAAAAAACAAAGCGAATGCAGTAGCAAGGGCTACAGGAAAAAATGCAAGTAAACAATGAGAATTTGCCCAGGGACAAATAAAATAAGGAAGGGGAGAAGTGAATCATAACAAGAGCGGAATGGAGGGTACTGAAAAATAATAAGGAGAAAGAAAGGAGATCGAGATTGTAAAAAAAAAAAAGTGAGGAGCAGTAACATGAAGAAAGGGAGAGGGTGAGATAGAACATTTTGTCTGTACGTCATAGCGGGCCAACCATAACGTTCTGGAAAGTCAGTCTAGTTCATCTGCAACTCTTGGTTAAGTGGAAAAAAGATGACAAGGATGACATGAGAATAAGACAGGAAAATGTTAGGGAAAGGATAAGGAGTGTGGAACTGGGATAAAGAATGAGGAGAAGACAAGAAAGAATAAAGGAATTAAAGCAAAAAAACTGGGTTGATGCAGCTATGTGTATATGAATTACAAAAATACAAAATTGATTCCAAAAGCTAATAGTTGGATAATACTGTTATATTTATAACAGAGGTGTAGGCTATTATTAAAAAAAATTAAGATTGTAAGACAAACGGCAAACGATTAAAAAGAGAAGAACTCCATAAATGTTTTTTTATAAACAATAGGAATCAATTTGCCCTTCAAACTGCATGACATTTTAAGAATTCATAATAAAACACACACAAATTCTGGGGGGGGGACTTCTTGTGTGCGCTCACCATGATATTGTTCTGCTGTCTTCCTCCTCAGCGTTTCCACGCTTTCCTCTGCTTCTGCCCACTCCAGAACAAGCCTGCGTCCGTACAGATGGGTACTGTGACACAAAGCGCTGAATGCTCTCTGTTGGGACAAAGGATATTAGAGATATCTCATGATAGAGATCCAGCTGAAAATACAAGAAAAACAACGAAGACAATATAAAGAAAACAGATCACGCCTTTTTGGATATAATAGTAGTTACGTATCTACCAAGAACTGCTTTGTGTGCTAACTTTCACCTCCAAATACAATGCATCCTCATCTGCATATTTTTATGTTAATGTATTTAATTACTGTGGAGATCTCTTTGTACGCCGCTGAATTTAATGTTAGCATTAAATGGATGGATGTAGTTGTCCCAAGTGTGGCCATCCTATTTTGTACATATGGACAATAGAAATGGTTATTATAATCTCGATCTGGAGAAATATGAAATTCAACCTTGGAGAATTTTCATATAACTAATAATTTCACTCATTGACCCGCAATGTTTAATCTATATGAGGTTCAGTTTGACCTGTAAATGCCGGGCAATTTTAATCAGCACCAAAGACTATATCAGCAAAAGTGGGTCATTTTACATGGCTGGATGTTCAGCGCCACTTGACATATCTTACTTATTCTAAACCAAGGAGCTTTCAAATGCATTCATGGAATTATTCTCTAGTACATTAGATAGACCCTATCACAGCCTAGCTTTGAAGGAAGACAACTATGAAAACCTACCACACAGACCCTAATTATGTGATCCCGGCTTCAGCTAGGGTTTTAACAGGTTTGTCACCTTTCCTAGCACTGTCCTGGTATGGGTGAAATTGACTATGGTACAATAAGCACATTTGTGACAGTGAAATAATACATGTCAGTTCCTGTATTGTGAGAGAAACATGTTTATCTAAAATATCTATGACCTATTAATGGGATCTTCCCATTTCACTAGATTTGATGCTTTATGATCAAGATCCTTAGATTTACGGCATAAGGTCAGAAAGCCCCTAAAAAATACATCTGTACAGTACAGACCATCCGCATGCAAATGACTCTTTGGTTTGCATGTATTGGCAAGAATGGTAAATTCATGAGTACGTTTCCAAGCAAAGCAGAATTTGGCCGATGCCATAAGTACAGGAGTAGCTCAGTCTACATCATAAAGAAAAGGTGTATGTCTATGGTTAAGGAGAGGTGTCATTTGCAAAAGCCACACAGCCATGGATTTGCTGCCCATGACACAATGGATTAAAAATAGAACAATCATAAGGTTAATCAACTATTAGTATAGATTTATCAAAAAATCCACAATTTGGTGAGAATGCCGTTTTTATTACAGTTTAACTTTCATGGTTGTTGCCATACCAACCTTTCTTGTTTTTGATACATCAGCCATGTTGTATTTTTGTACCGATACTATAAAAAACGCATTTACCTCAAGGAAAATGTATTGAAATGGAAAAAGGGTCAGCTTTTCCCATCACATGTCTCTCTCTCTCTCTTTTTGTACACCATGACTTACAAGCAGAGTTTTCTTTTTTACTTGGGTCACGCGGGGTTGACTAGGCTTGCTAGAGGTGGGATAACGGCTAGAGACGAGAGAAGAGGCTGAGAGACAGTCTGAGCCAAATATTACGAGACGTGAGAAAGTAAGAGGCTGTAATTGGAAAATCTAGTGCAACATAAATAGCATCTAAACATCACCCCCCGCGCCTGTTTATTTACACAGATGCATCACTTGTTAATTGAGAAACAGGCAGTGTGAAAACAGCTATTTAAAAAAGGGGGAGGATGCAAACACGATACCCATGTCTGGAAGACAACTAAAGAGGGGAAGGAAAGAAGCACTTGGCTGAAGGTGAAATGCAGCGTATGCACTTACGCAGTGATAATAAAATTGGAAATAAAAGGGAAAGGGTGAAGTTTGTGAAAGAATAAAGTACAAGGGCACTGGGGAGGGAGATACAAGTATTGGGGGGAAAAGACATTGGATTGTTATAGGGTACATAAAGGAGGCTAAAGAGAGAATGAGATTCCTTCGACTGTGTGTTTTCAGCATATGGAATCTGTTAAGATGTCCTAACCCGTAATCAAAGCTATGTGAGAGATAGAGAAGAAGAGAGAACTCTGGTTTGCAGAAAATATTGGACAACGATGTGAGACGGAAGATGTCCTATGAACATACCATTTTCCGGTACTGAAGCAAAACTATTACATAACAAAATTTGAAGGAGAAACAAAAAACGATGGGGGATATATAGATTTATCACATTTGGACACGGTGGTTGTTGGGTCACAGATTTCTGCTCTCACCTTGGCATCTTGTTTGGTTACAAAATCCACAAAGCCAAAACCACGATGATTGCCAGTGCCAGCCATTTTCCTGGGTAGGCGAACGGTCTTCAGCTCACCAAACGTGCTATGGACAGTTGAAGAGTCAGTTCGGAAACTCATTTTTACTTCCCTTAGGGCAACTAGATTATTTAAACTGGGAAAGGTGCGTGTGGCAATGAAACAGAGTAAAAGCTTTCTGGCACAATATCGACCCCATATTTTAAACTCCCTATCCCCCACCGCATCCATTGGTCTTTCTAAATCTTTTACGCATGGTTCTTACTGCAGGCTGTAATCCTGTTACATGAAAATAACAGAACAAATGCAATAAATCCTCACTGGAATGTTTTTCTTACTAGAAAAGTCATCTGTCCCCAAGATATTAAATCTTCTGGATCCTGGTGCCCGTGTTCCCCTCCTAGTCTCCCCTGGCTTTCCATAACCTCTCCCCATGAAAGTGTTGAGTGTGTGCAATATGTCTTCACTGCACACCAAGGACACACAGAACAACAAAGAGAGTCAAGCGTGAAATGCTCTCTGTGTTGGCAAACACAGTGACATTAGCAAAGGCACAAGGTCACGCAATACCTTATTGGAAGGGATAAGTTTACACACGGCATAACAAACACATATATTCACACTTAGACATACACAACAGAAGTCACAATAGCCTGGTGTGGGTAACGTTGCACACAGCTTGATGCAACAGCTTGAATTCATCACATGCTACCTTAAAGCAAAAATCTCGCAATACACATCATGCAATGCCATAAACGTAATGAGCTTTACGCCAGTGCAACAGCTCCCCCTACTGATCACATACAGTTACAGCAATTCACTACAGAAAGACGATTCCTTTATTGGCTAACTGAAGCATAATGGATTGCAATCTAGGTCACTTTTTCAGGCATATTTCAGGTGTAACGGGTCCTCTATATCTACGGCTAACATGGTACAACTTTATAGCAATTCACTATAACAGCAATATTGAAGTTTACAAACTGTAATGGTGCTCACCTGAACAGCTCTCGGATCTCACGCACAGAGGCCTGGAAAGGCACATTGCGCACCAGAATCTTAGAACTTTGTTGCTTCTTGGAAATCTGCTTCTTACGCTCTGTAGTCGTCCCAGGTCTGTGGAAGTGGAAATAAAGCACTTGAAAATGTGTCCTGTCTTCTCGCAGCATTCATTAGATTTTTTTTTTAAAATATTCTATATGCACCTTTGCCCCAATAAAGTTTCTCGGATTTAATAAGCAGACCATGTTTAAATCAATATAGTTATGAGAATACCCGAATCCTCCCAAGTAAGCTGCATTTTTTTGCTGGTCTGGACCGCAATACTGACCTCTGCTATTCCACAGTTGGAGTAACAGAGGACTATCCTGTAGAACTCACTGAAAATCCACACCTCAGTGTAACACTACAGAAATCTAATATTCCAGATCTCCCACTGCACTTAATAGTAGAGTAGATACTATATCAAACATCATCAATATATAAAAGAATAGATGAGAGATAAGAGATATAATACAATCTCTCTGTGTATTAATACCCTTAAAAATGTATGTGAAAAAGCTAATAGACAAAAAAAAACAAGAATATGAAATACAATAAAATAAACAAAATGAGAAATATCTCAAATGAAACATATCAATATTAGCAATGCACTACTAGTCCAGCATAATTCACATATATTAAATCTTAAAATGTTATTAGCCATTTAAATGAAGATTCTTCATCCTTTAAAGAAAGAAAAACATAGTGTGTACTGTATAAAAGTGTCACACTAATCAGCACACTAATATTCAAACTCACATAAATACACAAACCTTTTAAATATGTTGTTTCTGTAGGTCTAATTGTCATGTACTAATAGCCATAATGTTTTTCCATTGTACAGCATTATAAGGGATTTTCATATGAACCAACTCAAAATTACAGTTCCAACACTAGGTTCAACAGATTTGTTTATATTCCTTCTGAAGCCTCTCAGAAAGGTAGATCTACACTCACCTAGTTGCTCTTTCAGATAGTTTGACCTCCAGTTGGTGTCCGTCCAAGGTCAGGTGCTAAGTGGAGAAAATAAACGTGAAACACCAGTCCCATGTCAGTAATAAACATTTTTATTGTTAATTTACTGGATGCAAATATTTAATAATTTCCCTTACTTCTAGGATACGGAAGAAAATATACCCAAAAATATTCACTGAGAAGCACCGACAAATACACAACTTGGCCTGTCTGGCCAGTTCTGTCTATACCATACCTTCTTAAAATGTTCACACTATGACCGACTCTTAAATGTTGTTAACAATAAAAACAGAAATATGTCCACGGTAAAGGACAAACACATATAGAATGTTTTAGAATATACAGAAAACATAGTAGATATTTAACACTGGGGAGAAAACGTAGGAGGAGATATGCATTTTAACTACCGTATATTCAAGTATGGAGGCTTCATAGAATGAAACAACGGCATTATACCTCTGGGGCTGCCCTAGGCCCAACCTACTGAAAAGACATACAGTGTCCCTTAAGACACAAAAGTGCTGGGATATGACTTCATATCTGGATGAGCCGTGTCTTAAAGGCATGCAGAGCCATTTAATGCAGTCCAGGGAGGCTGTGCCGAGTTGGCACAGCCTCAATAGTGTAAAAAGGTTGGTTGGGGAGATGAAAGATCTCCCTTGAAATCCAGACCATTGTGCAGAGGGGACACTGGGGGGGGGGGGTTGATTGCCCAAGAGACCCCCTCTCCTTTTTATATAAAGGCAACTGCTGCCGCCTTGAACCTGCCAGCCTAGTCGGCCTAGGCCTAGGCCAGGATACATTACTGTATACAATTCATGTTGGATTTCTATAGTGCTTTGTTAATAGTCAACACATACCTGCAGTTGTCGCAGGGCTTTCTGAGCTTGTTCTGGCTTTCTGTACTCAACAAATCCAAAACCCATAGACAGAAGGGACCCTGAGAAGAGCAGAAAGACATATACTATGATATAGCATACAGATAATTTGTACAATGTGTACCATACAGTCAGATCCAGGTGGAAGATGGCAGCAAAAAGTCTTTAAGCACAGCCAGAAAATGTGAAGATATCTTACCCGATTTGTCCTTCTTTCTAGATATGCTGCAGCTTTTCACAGTCCCGACTTTGGAGAAGGCCTGTTGGCAGATACCCAAAGTGTTAACGAAAAAATGTTGATAAACAAAGGATTTATTTTTTATTGAAATATGCACAATATATACTTTCAGTCTGCAGTTTTCCCCAAAGATCTTTAGATCATGATTTCCGCTCAAGTGACTACTTAGTTTTTTTAGCGTTAAAGCTGTATCGTTGTTGAACATAAAACAACCTGATTGCAAACAACGTTTTCTTTATGTTTATTCAACATATTTTCCACTTACAATTCCATTGATTTTTTTTTTAAATGGTGACGTTTCATAAGTATAAGTATGCAATTCTTGTTCTATGCAACTGCAATCACATTGCGTCTCCAGGAGTGCTTGGAATTTAAATTAAATACAATGCGTGCTCCGCTGGCACCAAGGTTACTCTCGCTCTACAGCACATTACCTGTCTAAAGGCCTGCAGAATCTAACAAGTCAGCATCACAGGCAAAGACACTGTAAAGTCAATGCATCACCGTTTAATTTGTTTTGTGCAATAGAGTAATGTGCAACCCCCACTTCAAATCACCAAATTCTCTACCTGTTGTAGGGCTTCCTCGTTGGTACTGAAGTTCAGGTTTTTGATGAATAACGTACAACCGGGAAGCGTCTCTTCCTCCTCCTCTTCGTCATCCTCTTCTTCATCTTCCTTTGACTTCTGGTTTTCCTGTGGCTGGCTTTCTACAGCCTCTACAAAACAAAATAAAACAAAAATGTGCAATTTTTGGAATTAAGCTAGTTTTTAGAAACTGCAAGTGAACGGATGCTTTGTAGCATTAACAGAAAACTATTCACCGTAGGTAAATAATTTACTAAAGTAAGGCAATTTATTTTTTGGGATCTCCGCAATCCCAAGCATAGAAGGGGACAGAAAGTTTGCATGTAGGTGCAGAGGCCCTCATGGATAAAAAGCCCTCACCTGTCTCTGTCTTCTCTGATTCTGCCTCTTCTGCCGCTTCAACTCTCTTCTGGGCAGGAGGGCTGCTGAAAACATTCATGGGAGCCCACTCTAGATAAAGCGGCACATGCTGGAACTGGAAATAAGAGCAAGGAATACAGTCTTAGGCATAAAGATGTACACAACCACAAAAGAACACACACGCCTTAAGAGGAGATGAAGAAGACAAGGGACAGTACTACTACAAACGATGGGTACAATGGGAATATGTAACCTGCATATGTAACCTGCATCGGTTAGCTGCATTAAATTGCTTAAATTAAATACATGTGTAATTGTTTTAGATGTATTCCGTTTATACACTGCCTGGTGTAGAAGGATCCAGGAAGCTACTTTTTCTTTCCAGTGTTAGATTAAGTAGCAACCAGTAGACCGGACAAGAAAGGTAGAAAAGTAGCGCAACCACACAAAAAAGAATTAGGACGCAACGTAATGCAGCTTGTCCCGTGCAGCACATAACCATGGCCATGTCAATAGAAGTGCTAGTGTAACCTTAGCAGATCTGTTATTTGATCCCTACCTTTAAAGGTTTCATTATGTAAAAACAACACATAAACTGTTTTCATTTTCTGTGGTAAACTCCTATTAATGCCTGGTTTGGATGCACTATTCTCAGAAAATTGTATAAAAGGCTAAATATTACACAGTTCAATAATTATTTCTGGGAATGGTTTGGGCAATCAACAACTCTGTTCCTACAGGTCGATCATGATGTAATCTAAGCATTGATAAAATTGTCATCAAACAAGATCTTTTTGCATACCAGATATTGTATGTTTATTATTGTACGGAACTTTGAATTGTCCTATGCAATGAAACTGTAAAAACCAAGTCAAGGAGGTCTAAGCTCACCTTGCTGTATGCTAGTTTGGTGAATGCTCGTTTGGCTTCTGTTGGCTCAAGGAACTCCACAATGGCAGTGATCCCACCTTCTGGAAGCAGGACCCGGCCCAGGTCCCCAAACCGTCCAAAAACCTCCTGTAGTTCTGCAACCTGGGTTGAAGCTGGGAGATTCTTAACAAGGATCACTGTCTTGCTGCGCGTCCCTGCTGCCTGAGGAGGCAAAGAAAGCGTTGTAAGGAGTCAGATGTGACAAATATAGTTTCAAGTCCTTGTTTAGATTTGGCCATGGGAAAATGCCCTTAGAGCATTCATTGTTCTTTACCTGACTGAAAGAATCAAGACTGACTCCATTTTCAATTAGAAATTTCCGCATGTCCTGAACCAGCTGGGTCTCTCCTAACGCAACTCTGACAGCCATGCTGCCTTTCCCTTCCTAGAAAGGACAGACGCAAGAAGAGAACATGAAAGATTATGGCAACCGGACATTACACATTATACACATTTGGCACTACACAGGACCAGTGTCCTAGTGCCTTCAGAAAGCATTTTTCAGTAGTCATAAACATGGACAGGCATTGGCACTCACATGATCCAACACTTGACTTTTGCTTGTGTTGTACTTTTGGGCGATCACATCAGCTACTGCGCTTGTACCCATGAAGAGGGTATTCCAGTTGTGAGAGCTAAGAGAGTGATTTAGGAGAGAGTGAGTATTAAAGATGAAGGTTTCCATTTGAAAAGTTTTTGACTAATTGCCTGTGTGAGGCTATAATGCTCAGAAACCATCAGATTATATGAAGCACAGCTTTTCTGCATGATGAGATGATGGCAAATGTACCTCAACTAAAACATTCTGGAACATCTGGTCAGCGTGAATATGATTTCAAGAAACGTATAATAATAAAAACATTTTAAAAAAAATTTGTTTAAATGACACTGTGCATCTTATATATGTTCCATGACATGGCTTAGTTAAGATGCACTGGCAGTAATCTATATATTACTATGGCTCTGAAGATGCTTTATACGCTATGCAAACAAATTTACATAAATGGTAATTTCAGGCAACCATAACTAACATTGGAGTAAAATACGTTCTGCAACATCAGCCAATACAATTGTAGGCAAGCATGTTTAACGGTTCATTAATATAGGATATTAATGGTGTAAAAACCAATGTTTTATTGTTCTGTTGCCGTAGGTAAAGGAACTCTGTCAGGCATTAATGCATGGACTCGCACTGCTGGCTGTGCCAATTTGCTGCCGGTACCTTGCACTGTTGGCCTTGTCTTTTAGGGCTTTCTGTTTCTTGTATGCAGAGGGGTCTGCTCCTGCTTCACCTTCATCCTCTTTTTTCGCAGTTGAAGGCAAGACATGCAGCATCCTGCCCTGGGGGGTGAGATTAAGCACTGATCAACATGTAAATCCATCTAATTTATTCTTGGTTACCTGCAGCCTCATTCTGTGGACTGTTATATTATAGAAAAATATATACAGTCAGAATAATGGGTTAAGGAAATACATTTACCGCCTAGCCTGAAACTAAACCCAAAAAACAAATCCATTGCAAATGCACATCCTAGGGCTTATATTTAATCTTTAATATTTGTGCATTTCATAAATAAGGGAACTCAGGAAAACTTATATATATATATATATATATATATATATATATATATATATAGCTAATATAGGGTAACTATATATTTACATTACAGGTACCCACTCATAATCATCAGTAAACTTATCTCAAAGCTATTAACCCCTTAATGAAAAAGCATGCATTGTTTTCAGGGACCGCCCATTGTATGGAGGTTGTCATTTCTTTACTGGAAGTACAAACAATATTGCTTAATTCAGCAAAATCAAAGTATATAACACTTTCAGCAGCATCTGAATCAGACACCAAAATAAGAGAGTACATCCAAGCTAAAATAATGCAAACAATGTAGCATTAGTTACATAATAACAACAATGAATGCTACATGTATTAGTGGTACTATTATCCGCAGGGGTAATTCAAGCCTCTAAGCGTAGTATTATATTTATCCAGCAGATGGCACTATAGAGTTTAAGTCCTCTATACATTGTAGAGTAATACAGATGGGTAAAACATACATTGGTTCTGTAAATATGATGTGGGTTGTTAATTTATGTACGATAGAGGCAAATCAAGAGCGACATGTATGAGGAAATGAACATATAAGTTTGTTGGGTACAATTGTAATCATACATTTATAAAGGATACGTGTTATTATGCAATATTATGTTATTTTTTTGCCTGCATCAGCAGCGTATTCTGACCTACCTGGAAGATTTGTCCATCTACCTCAGCGTAAGCCTTTACTGCATGTTCTGTGATAAGGAAAGTGACAAAAGCAAATCCCTTTGGCTTCTTGGTTAAGCGGTCGATGGGGAAATGGATCTCAGAAATAGGTCCTAGCAGGTAAATACAATGGAACAAAAAAAATTAAGTGAGAAAAAAAAAAAGCATTTCCCAGTTGTCACAAATTGAATTTAAGGGAAATCCTGGACATTTCCTGCAATATTGCAGACACAAAGGTTTTGTTTCTTGCAATGCTATGCATCTATATAGTATCCACTGTTACAGAGAGCTGTATTAGTATGGCACAGCCTGTTTTTAATGATGTAAAGAGGGTACAGTGGAGGCACCAGACCAATCATTGTATAATTTCCAAACTGGCTTTTAAAAGAACAAAAAAATTATTTATATTCCATAAAGTGGAACTTTTCATATTCTTACGATAGGTGCACTTGGAATGCTAACAGACCAAAGCACTATTAAATTACAGCGTATTCCTTGCTAAAAACTACCGTATTTGGAGAACAGCTTCTCCAGGTCATCTTCAGTGCAGCTATATGGAAGGTTTCTGACAAAGAGCCTCCCTGACTCGGACACATCCTCTTGCTCCTCTGCATCCTTTGCTTTCTGCTCCCACGGTCTGTTCTGGACCTTAGCAGGCAGCTGCGGTCTTTCTGGACGTTCATCTCGGAAAACTTCAATGTATCGGCCACCTGAAAACAATTAAAGATTTGAAGCAAGTGCTCGTTGTTGTAGTAATGTTGGAGGTCTTTAAGGGATAGAGAACAAAACTTGAAGAATTATAACACAAAAGACGTAACCTACACTTATAGCATAAGACTTTTCTGAGATAAAAATTGAAGTTTAATATATTGTCATGCCAGTATCCACAAGGCTTATTTCGACCATATTCAGAATAAAAGCCAATTTCACAGAGTGAAGCAGGCTGGTGGCATACATTACTTGGATATTCATTCTCTCTGTGGATATAATAATAGGTGAGACGGTCTTTAAATTAACCTTTAATTTGAGCTACCCGAGGAAGCTTTAATCATACAAATAGCCCTTAACAACTGTGATTGGCTATTTCCATTCTCACTGGCAGGTCTGCAGCCCCCCCTGCCTTATAACAGGTACAACTGTGAAAAGGCGAGTCACTAATCTCCCAACCAGCTCATTAACCCTAAGGAGGACCAT
This sequence comes from Spea bombifrons, assembly GCF_027358695.1. NCBI lineage: Eukaryota > Metazoa > Chordata > Amphibia > Anura > Pelobatidae > Spea > Spea bombifrons. The sequence goes on along the minus strand of NC_071087.1, from coordinate 112,757,980 downwards.
GCAGAGTTGGCATTGCCTCGGTAGTTCACATCAGCCCAAGGCCACGCGTCCTTCAAAGGTAGAACGCCATTATATGACATCGCAGCTAGGCGATTAGCAATAAGGACGGCAGCACAGAGAGGGTTGCCCTGGATGAGGCCTAGGGCAGTGTCGAAGGCAAATACACCACTTTGTAGAGATACCTCTTTGTCAGTTCTATGAACTAGGTAGCACCCCGGTCTGATTCCCTACTGCATCCCAGCTCACCATCCTTACCCATGTAATCCTTGTTCTTTTTTAGAGCTTTCTGTACCTCCTCTTCACTAGAAAAATCCACAAAGACATATCCTGGAAGAGAAATAAACATGGAGACATTGATAAACTGGAAACTTTTAATTTTTGTTGTTTAAAGTTAACAAAAAGTAAAAAAAATAAAGACAAAACAGGTCATATAACATGAATACAATAAAACTTAAAAAAAAAAAAAATCCATTATTTTTTAATTACAAACTGTGGCTTTAATTGTAATACTACACACAAACAATATGTTTTCTGCACTCACAATGGACATAAGAAATGAAAAATATTAATCAAAAAATTGAGTAAAGGGTTTATTTCTGGGTAGCAAACAGACTAAATATGCAATAAATCCAAAATAACTATAAATCAGAAAGATCAATAAGTTCCTCAATTATATATTTATCTATAAAAAATTACTTAAAGTCCACCTCATGGAAATTGATCCATGTAACAGAACTAATATTATCAAATCAAATTTCCTGCATCCTGCACTGAAGTTCTCTCTTCACTCGCCCTTACAAAACGCAGCCTGAATCTATCAACAACAATTATAATCTTAACGACGTGGGGAGATATAATCATGAGAGATATCATTCCCCAGAGCACACATAGGAAATTTATATATTCCATGGCGATTGCACTACTTTTACCATATTGTGCTGAATTCATTCCAAAAATAACTCCTATAACTTTCCCAAGGTTTCGGGACAACAGCATCTCACAGTGTTAAGTGATCCTCATTATTAGATTAGTGAGCAAAATCCTATAATAAGATTACAGGCCTGCAGTGCTATGGTGAACATACCAAGTGTGAGGATTCAGACAAAGTAGTTCATTGAAATAGTGTTTCTGTGAACATCTTTATTAAACATAAGAACGGACGCCTTGTGACCTGGATTTACCCACAGGTTTGTCCTCCCCAGCTTAGACGTGATCATACCTGTTTTATTTCCATGAGTATTCCGTACAATGCGAATGGCTGCTGGCTTCAGCGGCGCAAGGAACTCTTTGACGTTTTGCTGGGAAGATAATTTAGTCACTTGAACAGTAAGAAATAGAAACTTATAAAGGAGAAAGATCTTAATATTTACAACAGGTTTATTCCCATTCACAAGCTCTTCTAGTTTAAAGTGCAGGAAGTGACTTTGGTCTAAAAAACTACTGAGACAAGAATTTTTGTCAAAGGGGATCGATATGAAGACATTGTCATTGACTCATACATTATAAGAATATAGAGTACCCCAGACAATTAATGCCAATTAATGCCAACAGTACAACAGTACAGCTGTTATCAGGGAAACCCCCATCACGTAAGCAGACAAGGCAGCTAACTAAGGCAGATGCCAGGCAGGGCTGGCCCTGCCTCTGATTGCCGAGAACGAGATGCCAAAGTTATTTATGCAGCTCTCTGGGCTGACAGGGAAATGACCACTCTGCTAAGTGTTCTTAGTGCTCACTTCTACGACGTTGAATGGTGCTCCTCTCAGTTTGACAGTGTAAGGAGTTGTTGGTTCATTCTCCACAGCCGGCTTCTGAAAAAGCAACATGTACCCAGTTTATATATCTCCAATATATCATCCTATTTTGGTGTTAAAATGCTCCCTAATAACTAGTGACTAAGAGCAGAATTACTGTATGAAATTTGACAATGTGTTTGCTTTGAAAATACATTTTTCTATACAAATCTATGCTAAATCATAGTGCTACATTTAAAATGTACCTCTTTTTTTGCTGGTCTGCTCTTCTCCTTGACCTTTCCAACAGACATCTCCTGTTCTGCAGCTTCCTCTGGTCCTTTTGGTACTGTCTCTTCTTCCTCACCCTCCTCTTCCTCTCCAGATGAAGCCACATTAGATTCCTTCACTACCTTGGACTTAAGGTAGTCCATGTCGGAAATCTCTGACTGCAGAGCAAGCTTTTCCACGGTGTCTTCTTACATCCAACAAACAAAATATATTTGTATTATTATTAAGAGAATATTCAAATGATATTTTGCCTTTTCAGCTCCAGAGGAGCCTGCAACATGGCACATTGAACACATCATTGGGTTTAAGCTGTCACACTGCTGGTAATCCCTTATCATAAGAACACACAAAATAATGTTGTCCTTTTCACTTGAACATTAATAATAATAATTAATAATGACTTCTGTTATATTATGTTGTGCGTGAGAGAAGTTCATTGTGTTCTGAATTGCTGCCTTACCTAGGATTTTTTCTAATAACCGCTTTCCGGTTTAACTGAACTGTAGTAAACTACCTTTAGAAGTTAACGTACAGCTCGCTAAACCTATGCAGGCAGAATCCAGGGAGACTGTTACAAACTCCTACTTTTTCCAAGCAATCTTCACGGAAGGAATGTTGAAAATTAACTATAACATGTGATAGATATTTTCAGGGCTAAGTTCAATTAAGGTTTTATTTCAGGTAAAGATTAAATAATACTGTCAAAGGAAGGCATCACAATATATATATATATATATATATATATATATATATATATATATATATATATATATATATATACACACATATATACACACACATCGATATAAAAATAAAAAATCCTCACTTATACATATGAAAGCTCACAAAATGTCTTCGTATGAGCAGCTTATGCACAACAGGCATTAAGATTATACTTTGTAAAAAAAAAGTGTATATATATATATATATATATATATATATATATATATATATATATATATATATATATATATATAGACACACACACTGTAAAATGGTAAACACATATTGAATGTATACTTGTGGATTCTGGGGCATCTTCTTCACTTCCATCCTCATCCTCAGTCAGGTCCTGCTCAGACTCGGAGTCGAAGTTCAGGTAATCATCCTTTGACTTGCTTTTCACAGTATTAATGTTAATGTCCTGGGAATCATTGGTCCAGGTGGCTGTTTTGTTTCTGCTCTGGTGCACGGATAGAAACTCTTTGAAGCCGCTGTCTTTCTCAAGCTGCCAAGATATAATAACGTATAGGGCACAAGTTGATGGTTAGGGAACAATATAAAATATCTTATATGTATATCTAATATGTATATTTCCAGTCTATTCTACTGAAAAGAGACATTTAAAGCATAACAATGACCACATACATGGCTAAACAACTGTAAATTTAACAAAAAGTGTCACATGTTTCACAAAAGAAAACATTCAATCAGTTCTAGCATAAAAGAGCAGTAGTATAGTCTCTTCTATAAAACATTGTTTTTTTTCCTATAATAAAGAGATAAAATTATAAAAATTCAGTAACTTCTACTTACTTCTTCCAGTTCTGAATTCTTCTTCTTTTTGGGCTGCAGAAATAACCACGTTTTGTTAATTATAACATAATTTTGTAAATATCAACATGATTTATGAAACAAAATGGGTCTATAATAAGGGATTAATAGAAAAAATAGATGAGCATAAAATAAAGATACTACTTTTAAAGATAGTAGTATAGCGGACACCAATATGCAAGGGTTACAACGGAGCAATAAGGTGTATAAGTACAAAACCAGACAGAAGGTAGACCAACTAAAGATCTGTTCAGTATAGGTTTGCATGAATCTAGAAAGAAAAAATTAACCAGTGCAGCAGGTGCCCAACATTAAAATGCTTACAAAAGCTATAACAGAAAAAAAAAGTATTTACGAGGTTATGTATTAAAGAACGATTGTTGTATAAAGTGGTATCATGAGAGCACTCAGCAGCAATGTTTTAGCAGTTACTATAGTTATTACACACAAAAAAAGACACAGAAGTTTACCTTTGCTGCCCATTTACTGTAAAACACTGCCCTGTTAAGGTAGACAGAGCCAGTCTGATGGACACAGCAAGTAAATGTAATATTAGTAAGATTTGATAAAATGTTTTAATGCCCCTCACAAAGGCTTTTGAAAAATAACCAAGGAGTGAGCAACTAGAGTTGTTATAATGAACGTTGACTTACTGCCTTGGTATCAGTAGATTTGGTATTTTTAGATTCTTGGCCTTTTGTATCTTTCACTTCTTTCTGGGAGTACTTGCTCCAGGCTTTGGGCTTGGCAGGATCACCGAATGATTTACACAATTCCACCTTAGGAGGACAAGACAGAAACAATTAGAAAGGACTGTGGACACTCAGCTATGAGCATGGCAGCATAAAAGACTATTCTCACTCACTGTGACTCGGGACGTGTCGATATAGCTCTTTTGGAAATGGCTAAGAGCTGCTTTGGCCTCATCTTCTGATCCAAAGCCAACAAAACCAAATTTCCGGAATTTGCCATCTTTGGTGTATTTCAGGCTACAGTCTGTAAGAGTTCCAAATGCAGAAAAAAGTTCTCGAAATCGATCTTCTTTTATCTAAAAAGAAATGTAACCATTAGGACACTGTGGACATACAGAACATATGTGAAATTTTCATCTACCCACCCTCATGTTTAAGTCCAACAACTGTGAAAAGCAATTGAATTTGCTCAGCTGGAACACTGAACTCAACCCCCTACCATATAGGAAAACTTGGCAGCTTCATGGGTCATTCAGCTAGTAGGGCGTACCGTCATTAAGGTCTATCCAATGTTAGCTAGTAAAGTACATGCCACAGATGGTGTATAAGACATAGTATGTGTAGGACATTAGAAACCCTTGGGCCAACCATGTCTCCATTAATAATTTCAGGCACTGCTTCTTTTTTGTTCCTTCTACTAAAAAAACATAACTGTAAAATACATAGCCAATACTCATATTACTTTTCTAATATACATAAAAATTCAAATATTATTGAGTCATGTATCTGGAAAGAATAGATAAAATATAAATAAATTAATTACCGTATTTGCTTGATTATAAGGCAAGGTTTTTTTCAGAGCACATAGCCCACGAGGGGTCTTATAATAAAGGTTGTCTTCTAATCAGACCTCAAATAGAGGTCTGACTATGAGACTAAGATCCAAATCCCCCACAGCGCTGCAGGGGACCTGTATCCTCCCGTCTAGTAACCTTAGCTGCTGCCAGCACTTCCACCGGGTCTTCTATCACCGAGTGCCGGTAAAAGTGCGGGGCAGCAGCGGAGGTTGTCTACGCGCATCCCGCATACCTTCCCCGGATGCCAGAGAGGAGAATTCCCTGCAGCGCTGCCAGCCGGCGAACGTCCGCTCGATGGACGCAGACAACCCCCGGTACTGCTGGCACTTCCCCACCAGACACCAGGGAGTCAGAAGCACTGGTAAGTCGAGGGGGGGGGATTTATATGGGGGGCATAAGGCTTTTCTGGAGGCAGAGTGCCCCATGATATGCCTTTTAACCCCCTTTATGCCACTCTGCCTCCAGAAATACTTTTAAACCCCCTATATGCCACTCTGGCTTCAGAAATGCCTTTTAACCCCCTATATGCCACTCTGCCTCCAGAAATGCCTTATACCCCCCTATTTGCCACTATGTCTCATGATATGCCCCTGGCATATAGGTATAAGGCATTTCTGGAGGCAGAGTGGCATATGGGGGTTAAAAGGCATATCATGGGGCAGAGTGGCATATAGGGGGGTATACGGCATTTCTGGGGGCAGAGTGGCAAGCCTGGGGGGAAGGTTGGCAAATCAAAGCAAATAAAAACAAAAAAAAACATTTTTCTCAATCATAGATTTTATTAAATACGACAAAAATAGTTTACATGAATTAATAGTTACTAGTTAAACTTTTTTCCTATAGGGTCGTCTTATGTTCAGGTTTTTTTTAAGTGGCCTGGAAATATCTATAACAGAATAAATCAGCAGCATTTATGGGCAGATGGAGGCATGGTGCCTGAGCCGCACACTGCCTGTGGCTGCGGGTATGAAATTTTACATGTTTTATTGAGAAAGTTGCTCTTTAGGCCTTATTACTAATGAGTGTGTTTTATAATGCCCCCTAACATGCATAGAAGCAGAGCAACCACACACAGTCATTCATAAGGAGGCGAAAATAGGACATTCGTCTGTAAATGTCTTTGAGTTTGGATGATGCGTGCAGCTCTGTCACACAAACATTTGCAGCACACAACAAGGAACATATTACATTAAGCGTGCCAGAAATGCGCGTGATATCTTGTTATTTAACAGTATTTTGTTTAGGATGGATGTATCTATGTACTTCCTCGTTAATAGTTCTGTCATAGAAACATAGATCTATGCAGCAATTAAGACCCATGTGGCCCATCTAGTCTGCTCATTTCTCCTGGTGTCTTATTCGGTACTTGGTCTTTAGATTCAGCATAGCTTTCTGCTCCATGTATATTGTATGTTTAATGGGCATAAACCTATCTTGATTTGTCATGTCAAATCATGTAACAATTAGGCAGTAATTGATGATGCATATGTTCATACATAAACACGTGAAAACAGTCATACTAAGGACTGTTTTTTTTTTACACAATTATTTAAACTCAGATCCTACCAATCATGCACCCCTATTTTTCAGTATACAATAGAAAAATAAAACACACAAGCGTACCAAGCACTCTCAAGACAGATCTTACAAAACTATTGATAATGGGGCATTTTATTTTATTTAACAACAATGTAGACACCACTAAATAAGAGTATCTAAACACATGCGGAGTGGCGAATAACACGTGTTCGGTAGTTTAACTTGAACCGTTGCGGACCATCTAGAAACCCGTTTATAAAACACGGAGTAGGATTATCAGATGCGTTACAGGTGATTAACCCTAACTTTTTCTTGGAGGGGGGAACCAGTTACGAAAAAAACTCATGCTTCGAGAAGCAATATTGCAAAGAGCAGGAGGAGTTGGCCACAAGGTCAAAATAGGCGGTACAAACTAATTGATAAGGTAATTACCCCGTTTGGTAGATTCTTGACAATTAAGCGAGACATGGTTCCCAGCTTCTTTTATTATTTGGTTCCAAATGAAGATTCACGTTTTGCTTGTGGGCGCCGCCATCTTGGTTCCAGTCACGTGACGCACACGTAGTAGTGATGTCCGGATCATGAACGAATCGTTCATTTGATCCGGTTCTTTTTAGTGATCCGGATGAGTCGGTTCACTAGACTGAACGATTCGTTTGTAGCGGTTCAGTCTGTGAATCATCATGCAGCTGTAACCTGATCCTAGAGCTGTGAGTCATCTGCAGAGCACTCTGGGGTCAGGTTACAGCTCATTAATTCACACAGGAACGATGACTCATAGAGTCAGAGAGTCGTTCAAAGAGTCGAATGAACCGAAGAGTCGAATGAACCGAAGAGTCGAATGAACCGAAGAGTCGAATGATTCGAATCTTACAGGGATCCGGATCTTACAAGGATCCGAATCTTACAGAGATTCGAATCATTCAGAGAATATTACTGATACCATACTTTTATAAATAAATACATTAATAATGTTCACACTGCCCCCAGGATTTAGATTCCCCTGAGTTTGCCCCCCTTTACCTATAACTGCACCTACAGTTAACTTTATTAAATTAATTAAATTAACCCTCAGTCATCAGCATAAAATTAACCCTTATACCCCATCAACCATAACTGCCCCTGAAATTAACCGTAAAGATCCCATTAACCATAACGGCCCCTGAAATTAACCCTAAAGACCCCATTAACCATAACGGCCCCTGAAATTAACCCTAAATACTCCATTAACCATAACTGCCCCTAAATTTATTGCATGTACTCCAGATAAATTACCTAATAAATTGGTATGGTTGATGGGGTCTTTAGTGTTAATTTGAGGGCAGTTATGCTTAATGGGGTGTTTAAGGATAATTTAGGGGCAGTTATGCTTAATGGGGTCTTTAGTGTTAATTTAGGGGCAGTTATGCTTAATGAGGTGTTTAGGGTTAATTTGGGGGCAGTTATGCTTAATGAGTCTTTAGTGTTAATTTAGGGGCAGTTATGCTTAATGAGGTGTTTAGGGTTAATTTGGGGGCAGTTATGCTTAATGGGGTCTTTAGTGTTAATTTAGGGGCATTTATGCTTAATGAGATGTTTAGGGTTAATTTGGGGGCAGTTATGCTTAATGGGGTGTTTAGGGTTAATTTGGGGGCAGTTATGCTTAATGGGGTCTTTAGTGTTAATTTGGGGGCAGTTATGCTTAATGGGGTGTTTAGGGTTAATTTGGGGGCAGTTATGCTTAATGGGGTGTTTAGGGTTAATTTGGGGGCAGTTATGCTTAATGGGGTGTTAAGGGTTAATTTTAGGGGCAGTCATGGTTGATGGGGTGTTAAGGGTTAATTTTAGGGCAGTCATGGTTGATGGGGTGTTTAGGGTTAATTTAATGGTGAGGGTTAATTTAATTAATTTAATAAAGTTAGCTTAAGGTGCAGTTGCAGGTAAAGGGGAATGTAAATCCTGGGGGCAGTGATTATTAATGTATTATTTATAACAGTATGGTGACATTCTCTGAATGATTAGAATGCCAATGAAGGCAGAGAGTCGTTCAAAGATCCGGATCTTACAATGATCCGGATCTTACAATGATCCGGATCTTACAGTGATCCGGATCTTACAGTGATCCGGATCACTGTAAGATTCGGATCCCTGTAAGATCCGAATCTTTGAACGACTCTCTGCCTTCATTGACATCACTGGAGGCAGGGGGGAGGATTCATAATGAAAGGGGCGGGGCCAATCGTTAGTGTGCCTGCACGGAGTTACTGGAAAACAGTAACTCCGTGCAGACACACTGAGTGATCCGAAGATCCGGATCATGAATCGGATCATTTCAGTGAACGAATCGAAATGATCCGATTCACTTTAATGATCCGAACTTCCCATCACTAACACGTAGTGCCAGTGCGCACGCGCTGGTAGCGAAGGGAGGAGATAGGATTGCAGTCGGAGGGTATCCTCCTACGATGACGTACGCCTGTTACGCATGCCCAGTTTCTGGAAGTAACGGGCGGGATGAATGCAGAGCGCGGGATGCTTGGTGGGTCTGAGCGTGTTAACGTTTTCCAGAACACCACGAGTCATAATAATGCATATGAAAAGTGACAAGTGTGTTCACAAACTAAATATTGCAAATACCTCGCACAGTTACATGCTGTAATAGGTCATAAAATCACCTAAATGATATTAGTAAAACCTCATTTACCTGACAAAGCCTCTAACCCACAAAGAAAAATCTCCCTCTGTTTATTGTTGGGAGCATGTGAATAAGTACGTTTTTAATGTACTTTGCACGTGTAAAGTTTAATTTTTAATCACCAAAAATGACCCTGGCGGAACCGGTTCCCAGAAGATTAAGGGTTTTTTTGTGAAGGAGATGTGAAGAAGCAAGGAAGGAAAAGGTTCGCATATCCCTTCAGGAAGTGCGGACCCTGAGGGCGAAGACCTGGTTGATTTGGTGGCTGCCATGGCGCCATTTCTCACTGTTTGATTTTACAATGAAACACTGAACCTCAGGGGAAAAAATAAAAAAGTAGGCAACCGGTCACGGGCATGTTCTATGTAGTTTGTGTTTTTAGCTATGTATGCACTATAATAATGTAGCTGAGAGGTCTTTTTACATTTGTGTTTTGTCTCTTATGAAAATGTATAAAAGATTCTACGGAATCCCCTATATGCCCATTTCCCCCGTCCTCCAGCAATTTTTGTGCAGGACAAATGTTTGCCTGTGATACTTATCCTATGTATACTTATCCTATGTATACTTATCTTATGCCCATGCCATTGCTCCACCTATCATGTCCCCTTAAGCTCCTCCCATAAGCACACCTTATGAGAACAAGGGCGACCCTAGGGTTAGTGGCATCTGGGTGCTTTATTTCTTTAACGCCTCCTGTTACTAACACACTAGCACGCAAACTTGCTTTTAACACCCACTCGCTCTACCACCATACACATATTTTTTTCCCGCCCTTCCTCTCACCCCCGACAGTCCAACACACAACTAACACACAAACTCAGAAAAACATTATACATTGACATCTACACACACAAGCTAACACCATTTTTTTTAAGGACAGATTTTTGTAGTATAAATAATACATGAAAATAATGAATCATTTTGAAAAAAAATCACTTTGAAAGTGCTCTCCAAACCATTTCAGTTGACTGTATCTCATTTGGGCTCTTTAGCAGCCTACCAGCTTAAAATACCCCCACAAAACTATCTATTTTTGGAGAGAACAAAACCCAGGGTATTTCACTAGGAGCTTCTGGGTACTTATCATGCAACCAGTTGGTCACCAATCCCTTGAAAAAGGAGCCACAACATTAATTTTCACAGTGTCTGATTCCCCGCGTGACAGCGGAGATCAGATGTTTTTTCGCTCCTGATTGGTCTCTGACATCTTTACCTAATTTTCTTTTCTTTCCACAGCTAACACTGTACTACTCGATAATTGTCTTTCAAATGATTATATACATCACATCCCAGCAGTATATAAACAAAACAGCAGGGGTCACTTTTATACTGGTAGAACTAGCATTCACCTGACCACTATTACTGTTGATTCATGCTCAACACACGCCTTAGAGTTAAATCTATGTAATGAGAAAAAAACACAATCACAAGGGAAGATGCACATATTTAGAGAACTGTATAGAGTGCTCCAAACTTAGGACAAATGGATTTTTTCCTGGTTTCCTAAAGTGAAATTGTAAGCTGTTTTTCAACATTTTTTCCATATATGATGCTTTGGGAACTTTACAAACAATTATGGCCCAGGAAATAAAAAAAAAAATAGAAAATTGCTGGCTTGGATTAAAAAATGTGTAACCGTAACTAGCTAACTGGTGCATATTTTCCTGTGTGCTTAAATGGGCTTTCAATGTTTGGGTTTGCCAGTACTGAGTTTTTAACCATCCTTTCTTTTTAGCACCCTGTAGATTTCAAACTTCTTAAATGATCCCCATTTTTTCTTGAATTATGAGGGCAAGGTGTAATGGCTTGATAAGGACAAGGTGGGCTGTCTTAAGCTAGTGCCAGCGGCAGCTAACCCCCAGCTTTTCTAGCTGTTCCAAACAGAATACTCATGATACCCAATCATCATTCAGACATTATTTAATTTTATTTATTGAACAATAGATAATGTTGTATTCTGTGTTGGTGCTATTACAATAGTGATTGCAAAGTTACCAATAACAGAAAAGTGACAGTGTGCAAAATAAACATGGATACAGTATGAGGGTTCTCTTGAATCTTACACTTCTGATCAAATTATAAAAGAATAATACTACCAATTTTGTTACATCTTGTTACGGTTTCAGCCATATTAGCTATAAGAACGCTAGCTTATGATATTGTTAGAATATATGTTTACAGGTCTATATTCTTTTTACACCACATTTGGTAAATAGCAGTACAGTTTGCTAGGTTGCTATGTACCTGAATCACACAGGATTAATATCTGGATAAAGCACGTATGCTCACACTTGATTTATATGGAAATTCTGTAGAATAACCGTATTAACAAGCAGTTATTAAAAAATGAATTTAATTGCATTACATCAGTTCAGTTTTTGTACTCAACCTCTAAAGCAAGAATATGGTGTGATTATGTGTGAAGAACTCTTTACTACTGGAGGAGGTACCAAATAAAGAGATTCATACGTCCCTGAGGCTCTTCACACTTGAATGGAAAACGTGAAGGAAAAATTGAAGACATATTGAAGGAAGGAAGATTCTATGTAAATGAGAGAGGGCTGTATACCCAGTTTATTGGAAGGCCCTTGTATTTTGTTTGATATCATGCTTTTTTGTGTAGATGAGTATTTTGTTCACGTATGAGTGTCTAGTCTCTCTGGTACCTTGTCTTCAGTATTCAACCCATTGGCCTGTCCGGATTATGCTTCTGTTCTACTGCCCCTTGGCTGTTATATCCAGTGTTGCCATCCAGTCTTGACTAATTTAGAAATGTCTTTTATTTTGCAGCGTACAGAACAGCATGTTGAAAGGTAGGCAAGTAATCTCAATGTTTACTGAAATAACACCTGTAAACGTATATGAGGTAAGAATTGTTTGTTGAGATACTAATGCACCCATGCACTATGCCCTTATTATTTGTTAAAAAAAAAACAAAACTATTTATACTTTCGTCTGTCTTCGTTTCTCTAAACACAGTTTTGTTGATTAGTTGTCTTCACTGTTGTTGACTCACATTTGATAGCAAATAAGATGCTTTTCATAGCTCAGATCTTAGTTACTACTCAAGGTTTAATAAATAACACCCCACAGACTTCACTTCACATCTAGTCCGACAAACTGTATATACACTATCCCTGAGGTTTGCAGATGAGTGGTACACTCTGTCTCTCTGAAATCACTATACATTATAAAGACACAGTCCCTAGGAGCTTCTGCAGCAAGAGGGGCTGAGTTGACCCTGAAGAATGCATAGTTTTTCAACCAAGAAATGTTGGTTTCACCTCCTGTTCCCAGAAAGCTGTAACATTCTATTTTCTGTGAATGCATGAAAACAGTGTAACATATCAGCACATTGCAACAATACATCATATATATTAGGCTTGTACAGGGAACTGTTATTTTTTTATTTTATGGATAAGATAAAGGCAAAGCATATAGTCTTAAAGATACATTTTGACACCCTGTACAGATATGTGTGGATTGATCAGTCCATAATATATGAAACATCAATCAAAGCAGCATTTTTAACCTTAAAATCAATCATATTGTTGTTGATGAAAAAAGTATCTGATGAAAATTAAATATTTATTATGTAAGCTGGCAGAAAGCCAAAGATAGCAGCTATCAAGATTCATGTTACTGTTTTTCAATGGAAAATACTTGTTACAGTGGAATGAATACCAAGATGTTCTATAATCGAAAAAGAGTTGCACTTTTATCATGACAATATATATATATATATATATATATATATATAGATCACAGAGAGTGAAACATACAGCTCATACTCATCAGCTCCAACCGAATTAGCCTTCTGAGTTCCACAAGCTTCCATTTTGTCTCCCATGCTACTTGCAATTTACTTGCTACCACTGGGGGACATTATTAGGCGACATTGCTTAAGACACCATTGCCATGTAGCTGACACACAACTCTGCTTCTAATTTGCCCCAGATAATAAAGACCTGACATGTCTCATCAATAGTTGCTTAGCAGGCTTCATAGAGCGGATGAATGCTAGCTTGCTCAAAGAGAACCCGTACTCTTCGTGAGAGGACCAACAAGAATATCTCATCATCACCCAGCTGGCCTGGAACTTGGAGGCTCTGAACTCATAAGTTCCATAGAGGTACAAATTCAAGGAGTGCTGATTGCTTCTGGACTGTCATTTAAAAAGCACAAACGGAGGTTGACTAGAATGGCCGAAATGGTTTTTATCTGCCTTTCAATTGGAATTTATAGTGTTGTATCATAGAGTTATAAGTAAAATATTGGGGAAAGCAGCTGAGAGATATGGACGTTAGAGGACCTCAGACACAGGGAATGGGGTATGAGGAGAAAAAATGCCAAGGGGTTTAAAGGGTATATGGAAAGGAAGAGTTATGAAAATAGGATATTGGTGGAAAAATATGTTTAACCCCTTAACAACCAATGATTTGCTAGACACGTCACGCAAAAACAGTCACTTTTTTTTATAGTAAATGAGACGATATGATATCTTGTGTGGCCTTACTAAATGAGAGAGAAGAAAATTACAGCTAAACACGAGCAAAGCAAAAGTGTTAAAACAGCCCTGGTCACTAAGGGTACGAAAAATAAAAAAAACAGGCTTGGTCACTAAGGGTAGGAAAAATAAACACAGCCTGGTCCTTAAGGTGTTAAATGGGGAGAGAGCAGAAGAAAATGGTGAAATAACAAAGGGGGATAGGAACACAAGGAAAATAATTATCCTTTTAAAAAATGGATCCTTTGTTCTTGTTATGCAGCTTAAAAGCCTGTGGTGTTTTCAGTACAAATATGTTTCCTACAAGCCAAGGAACTCAGGACAGGGAATTAGTCCAAATGCATAAGGGAAATTTTGATGAATCCCCCATATATTTTCAAAGAAAATGGGACCCTTAGCTGTATATAAAAGTCAATATGATAGCTGGAGTGTCCTCATCCTTGTTTGTGTTTTAATATGGCCGGTTCTGTTTCGAATTACATGCCACATTGTATATGGGATGCTGGCAGAACTATACGCACAATGTTTTTCAAACTATCCGACCAAACTGGTTTTAATGGATTAATTTGCAAGCAGAGAGACCCTCTACGGCTTAAACTATAATTTGCAAATAGTAATATGGCCCCCACCCCCTTCTATCAACGCTATCATAATTTATGCTGTTTTAAGATATCTAATTCAGTTTAGACAGACTTATTGTTTATTGACAGGTACAAAAAGGTTAACGTAGAGTAACTGTGGACAGCTTGAACAATGGGGAAGGTGACCTCTCACCTAAGGGCAGAGGAGACCTCAAACCTTCATGTCATTTCCAGGAGCAGGACAAGCGTGGATAGAAGGGCTGGTATTCACAATGACAGTGCCTGTTCGCCTGTACAGAACCTGTCACTGTTGCTGTCCCAGCTGCCAGGAAAGCACATAAAGAGCCTGCAGGGCACATAGTACCTGCTCTCGTCCGTAAGTCCTCTAAAGTGACGTGTCAAGTGCTGCCACCTTTTAGAGTCATCTGTGACCTTGGTATTTTCCCTCTATTGTGGACCACTTAGAAATTAACACTGCTTAGTACCTGACTTAGCCACTTTTGGGACTAAAACATATCAGGACTTGGAGGGTTAGGTATATTCAGAGAGGCATATACCACTTTGGCAGTGAAAAAGTTATGGGTACACACAGATATTAAGTGGACTTCGATGGAATGGCAATGGAGACTTACATAACAGTTTGGAATCATATACCAATAAGTACATATTTAAATATTTTTTTTTATGATATGGAGTCAACTGATTAAACCTAAAGGTTTAATTAAGTTAATTTAAGCTTAGCATGTTCACCTTTATTTTATTATCGTGGATTAGAGATCCATCAGTTCCTTTTGTTCACTTTGTATCACTTACTGCACATGGGCATTTTGGATTATGACAACATTTAATTAATTACATATTATTTAACTGATCTGTATTTATACTGTATTAGCTTTTGGAGATTTTCAACTAAGTTTTTGTTGAATCATTTTTACATTATTTGCTTTGCACATTTAGTGCTCAGTACTTTAATGGGTATTCTTTTAGTTTTTTTGGTTATTTTCTACTTTCATTATACAATTGATCCGGTAACATGAATTACAAAATGCTTTTTTGGGTAAACTCCTGAAAAGCACAATGCTTAGCACTCAAGCTCATAATTTCTTATTTGAGTAAATAAGAAATTAGTTCACCTTACGCAAGTTAATATTAAAAACAAGAGTTAAGGCAAAGATAAGCCAAATTGGCAGAACTATTAGATCCTGAAGTCCTTCCATTCACCCTTACAAAGGCTACCAGAATAAATCAGCTGCCACATAAGGAAGCACTAGCTTAGCAAGATGGGAGAAATAACATAATGGAGAGGAAAAAATCATGCAAATCATGGGGTCGGTAAGTAAAGGTGGCATTTATTAATTGTATTATATATATACAGTAGCATATTCTGGTCTAGGCCTAGGGTAGCACGTCCCTGACTTCACTATACAATTTGACGGACAAACCCCTGTGACACTCTGCTTCAAGAACAGCTGAGCTGCTATAATGCATACTTTAGTTGGTGAGGACGGTTTAAAGAAATATCCCATGCTACATTTGCAGAGCCAACTCAAACCTTCTTGTGGGAGAATCTCACTAAGGTCTGCCTTTGATAATGCATATTGATATCAGAGAGTGGACGTTTTCAGCTCTCCTTCAGACCCTGTTTTTGGTGAATAGATCCCAAAGTCATAATGCCTATGCATTTATACACACAAAACTCATTGACTGTAATATGTGACATATTACTGAATAGGCCTTATTTTAAATTCTGCAGTGCAAGAGTTAAATAAAGTTTGGCTCTTTTAAAACCGTGAGGAGTAAGAAAAGTCCAATTACCTACATCCTCTCAAGCACAAATTGGACAAAAAATGGTCACTAGCTAAACACTCCTCCCATTACACAGCTGCCTGAATACACCATTGCTCCTTGGCCCTTCCCTTACGGGTCATGAAGCTTTAACCAGAAAAGCATCTCTCTATCTCCACTTCTTGACCTGTTCCTTTTGTCTGTAGTTATTTCAGGAAATAAAAGCTTTTTAGTATTATATTTGTTTGCCCTTTCCATTTTTCAAAATGGATATTGCTGATCCATATACCCTTATGTCTATCCAGCCGAATGAGTATGCCCTCATTTGAACAACCGAGAACAATGTCTGTTTTCTTTATTTTGTTAACCCATTGCCTGCTGATCATTTTGACATATAGTCTACCTTTATATAATCCCAATGTCCCAGCATATCCTCAGATGTGTGTGTGTGTAAAAGGAAGAGAAGTTACTTGTGACCAAAAATCCTGCAAACTTTAATGTTAATTTTTACTTTGTTTTATATATGAAATGCCTTGTTTCATTTTTATACTGATGGGCTACTTCAAGATTGAGTACTTTAACAGAATCACATATGCCTTAATATGAGTATTATGAAAAATGCACATTTTTTATAGTGCATTCGAATGAAATGAATACCATTCTATATCTTATTCTTCTTGTAACCTGTCCCCGTAGATATGATTTTTTTTATATATAACTTAACATTCCATCCAATTGTTCATTGTTGCATATTACAATAGGTAGTTTTAGATAATCACAGTATTATAATAACATAATGGTATAATAGATTATTGGTACAATTTGAAAATATAAGAAAACAAAATTAAAGAAATTAAAATATGCAGCAGAGAAAGAGCAGCAGTCAGGTCAGAATTAATCCATTCCATTATCTATTTAAAAATGATTTTAGCATACATGGTTAATTAAAAAAAAAAACAACCAATTATATGGTACAGCCTTTCATACTGATACTATGATAGTCACCCAAAAATTAGACATTTTATTGTCTTAGATTATGGAAGTAACTATATCTGATCTAAATTTTAAATTCCTACAATACATATTTATATTGACATTTCCAAGTAGAAGCAAATTTATAATGATAATACAGCATAAACATACTGTTATTTTAAAATGTAACATGCCTTGCAAAAGTATTCACTCACCATTTTTCCTATTTTGTTGCATTGACCATCATGGAAAATGCTATGTCTGGCGCAAACCCAACCCCTCTCCTCACCCCGAGAACACCATTTTTATCGGCAAAAATTGGGAAGCTGGTCAGGATAAACATCATGAAAGCTATTGTACTATTTTTGAGTCATACTTTAGCCACTATTTATGCTCTGTTGGTTAATAGTTAAAGAGCTAATCCACATACTTTGCTGATTGTAACACTTAAATAACTAAATGCCATATTAGAAAAAAATCCTTGCACAGATGAATGCCTACCTCTACCACATTTCTTGAAAAAAGTAGTTTTTCTAGGAATGCCTAATTGTCATGTGACACAAAAGCAGGCATTGATAGACTTGTAAATGAAAAGGCTTCTTACAAGTGTTTGTGTTAGCTTTGTGTGAATAAGATTTCTGAGGAAATAATAAAATGACAGGTCCAAGATTTATTCGCTTAATATTGTTAATCAGTGTTTTGTTTAAGCAGAAGAGCACCTTTAACTTGTTAGGGTTTTGTTCTCTTTTTGACACTTCTGCTTTAAGAGTTTATGTGTGTACACATACATATATAGCAGATAAGTGGTATGAGCTTTCACCTGCTAAATATCCCTTTATTAATTTACAATGTGACCTTTACTCTCCAGTGGGTGGCGCCAAAAGTCTTAGGAGCAAACCAAAAAGTCAAAGAAAGAACAGTGTGATGGAACATTACAGTGTATAAACACTGGACTTTCTTTATTCCTTTCACAATCTTTTAGCTGACTGCTTAGTAAAAACACAAAATGATGATCAGTGAGAATTCATATATCAAGTAATACAAAACAGTTAATAGTTGCTTTAACATAATCACATTGTTCAGATGTTTCACTAACTAATGCAAGGTGTAGGCTACATGGTCTGTATTTTAGTGTTGTGTTTTTTTTGTATTGGAATGTTGTGAAAACCTATGTTAGGCAGGTCATGTTTCGCTGCCAGGTATGTACCTTAACCTCTCTTTATTATTATTATTATCTTTTATTTATATAGCGACAACAATTTACGCAGCGCTTTATACAATACATATATTCAAGGGATATGACAAGACAAGAATTGACAGACTAAGACAAACCAATACATTAGGTGGAGAGAGCTCTGCTCGCAAGCTTACAATCTTGAGGGAATGAGCTGACAAACATAAGGCACAGAGAAAGGTAGTGTGGTGGTTGTATCAATGACAAGGAAGTTCTAGCATCTAAGATGGTATGCTCCTCTGAAGAAGTGAGTTTTGAGATGATTCTTGAATGTTGGGAGGGAGGGTGAATGCTGAAGGTTTGGTGGAAGTGGATTCCAGAGATATGGGGCAGCCCGAGTGAAATCTTGTGGAGGAAAAAAGGAAGAGGTATAAGAGAGGAAGAGAGCCTTAGACCATGGGAAGAACGTAAGGATAGAGTAGGAGAGTATTTGCTTATGAGGTCAGAAATGTATGGAGGAGCAGTGTTATGGAGGGCCTTATATGTTAGTACCATGATTTTAAATTTAATTCTAAAGGTAATATGGAGCCAGTGGAGGATTTCACAGAGTGGGGAAGCAAAAGAGGAGCAGCGTGCAAGGAAGATAAGCCTAGCAGCAGCATTTAGGACAGACTGTAGAGGAGAGAGTCAAGACAGTGGAATGCCAACCAGAAGAGTGTTACAGTTGTCAAGATGGGTAATGATAAGCGAATGAACCAGAGTTTTTGTGGATTCTTGGGTGAGGAATGGGCAGTTGCGAGAGATGTTTTTTAAGTGCAAGCGGCAGGATCTGGCGAGGGACTGAATGTGAGGGATGAAGGAGAGGTTAGAGTCAAGGATGACCCGAAGGCATCGGGCCTGGTTGGTAGGAGAGAGAGTCGTTTTGTTAATGGTGATAGAGAATTCAGGTAGTGGAGATGGAAGGAAGATTATGAGTTCAGTTTTATAAAGATTAAGTTTCAGGTAGCGTTGTGACATCCATGAAGAAATAGCAGACAAGCAATTGGTAATACGGGACATGAGAGATGGAGAGAGATCAGGAGAAGTCAGGTAGATTTGGGTATCATTTGCATATAGATGATACTGGAGGCCAAATGAGTTGATTAGTTTGCCAAGAGATGAAGTATAAAGAGAGAACAGCAGAGGGCCAAGGACTGAACCTTGGGGGACGCCAACCGAAAGTAAAAGGGGTGATGATGTCTTGCCAGAAGAGCTGAGGGAGATGGAGCAGTTAGAGAGATATGAGGAGATCCAGGAGAGAGCTGTATCTCGAATGCCTGTAGAAGCAAGTGAGTCAAGAAGAAGGCAATGATCAACGGTATCAAAAGCAGCAGAGAGATCCAATAGTATTAGAAGAGAGAAGTGATCTTTTGCTTTGGCAGAGAGCAAGTCATTGGAGACTTTTGTTAGAGCTGTTTCAGTAGATTGAAGGGGTTTGAAACCAGACTGTTGAGGGTCAAGGAGGGAATTAGAGGAGAGGAAGTTAGTAAGGCAATTGTACACAATCCGTTCAAGCAACTTAGAGGTAAAAGGAAGCCGAGAGATAGGGCGGTAGTTCTGTCTTCCATGTCTTTCCGTACCTCATGCTCCACTTTATGAACAATGGTCTCTGTAAATTGTTTTCGTAAAGTAAATGTAATTTGGAGCTCCAAATGCAAATTCTAATTTTAGACATGAGATGCGTGAAACACAGCATACGACTAGCAAGGATTTGAGAAGTAGGCCATCTAAATTTGAAATTAGCAAGAAACGTAACATAAGAGAAACTTCTCCATCTAGCGCTGGTAGTAGCAAGAAAGTCTACAAAGAAGAAACTTCTCCACTAACATGTAGGAAACATTATATATGTTTCACAATATTAAACAATGTTTTCTGAACAACACCATAGCTCCCCATCTTATCACACTTCATTTCATTGTTTTCATGTGTGTTTTTCCCCTAAAAATGTGTTGAGAACATTACTGGAAAATGTGGTAGTTTGGACCTGTGCTTTATTGTGCTAGAGTTGGCACTCATTGCCCTTTTTAAACTGGATTCTTTGGAAATATATAACATTGCAAATGATTGTTTCCTCAGACAAAGATGAACTGCCTTCAAACTTCATAGTTTTCAACAAACAAGTTATTAATCTATATTGATGTGTTTTTTTTATGAAGGGTGGGCATTGATCCTCAGGCATGTGAAAGAGACAATGGTAATGATCTTTTTGCCTTTGGAAATAAATGGACTAGCCACAAGGACTAGAAGGGAAAATCCCACCATGTTTGGTAGCATAGTTAGTTTGTAAGTAGGGTATGCAGTAATATGTCCAAATTAGGTAGTTATTAATGAAGTAAAAGGGTATGAAAACTTTCATAAAGTCTTGCATGGGTGTCCTTAGTTCTTTTTTTTCCTTAAATTAATAACCTGCAGTAGACACAATATTCTCTGGACCACATTACTTTGAACAATACATGGCATGTGGTACAATAGATACAGTCTTCCGATCTCCAGGATACCAATTGGCAACAACAGCTTCACAAGTAACAGTGAATCATGGGTAGGTGGTGAATACACACAGATAAGTGATAAATAAATTACTATTTATGTGGTGTAAGTTAAACTATTAAGTGTATATTACCTATAAAATTAAAGAGACACGCCAGTGTCACAGGAAGCCACCTAAACAACCATTGCATGTGCAGGGAGATTTGTTTGGGTGAATACACATCCTGCATGAAAATAGCTAGGGGGTCAGGAAAGGGGGCAAATGCACATGGGATGATTCTGCAGAATGCCCCATGCATTTGCAAGGGGGGCAGTATGAATTTGAAGGAACCTCTCAGCCGTCATATGCATTAAAGTGTCTCTTATTTTAGTTAAATATAAAAAAAAAGTATTGCTAGGAAGCAACAGCAAGTTATAAACATGTATGTTGGAAGAATAAGTCCATCAGGGCTTGCCTTATCATATAAGCTGAGTAGGCAACTGCCTAAGGTCCTAAGCTTCCTTGGGCACTGCCACAAGGTTCTTCAAGGTTCTTTCTTATCTGGTAACCAAGTCCATGCAATGGCTCCGGAGTCATAGCTGGACTAGGGCACAAAGAACCCTTCTGTCAGTCCTGGAGTCCCTCACATGTGTTGGCTAAAAGCGGCAAGGTAAATATTCTTGAAGCCGATACCAGCCCCAGAAATTTTCAGTTTCAGATATTTATAAGGTACATTGCATTGTACAACAGGTACATTTGCACCTGCATACTAGAATACTGAATCTTATTATCATCAGTATAACTTGATATTAATAATCTTTAGTATACAGACAGAAAGTTTTCACTTGCCTATTTTAGCAGAGGTTCTGGCAGATCAAGATCATTTCTAGGAAAAGAGGGGAATAAGTATAGTCACAATCAACCCAATGAATCAATTCATTTAGCAAGAGTTAAAAGAACAAGGATTAAATTGTAACATCTTTTGAGTTAAATACACCAGTTCCCCCAGATGACCTCTAGACAGATTAATGTTTATGGTTGATTGTGTGTCAGTTGTGGCAAGGGACTGAATACATCAAAACATTGGCCTGAGATTAGATAAAATCAATTCATGTCTTGCAGCCAGGGTATCTGGTGGGAGCACGAGGGTTAAGTTGGACCGCCACAGACAGGATGCTTTTCCTCTATTTGCTAATACCCCCACCCAGGCCTGGAGCCGCTGCCTTCCCTCATTAGGAAAGCTCTCACCCTGTCAGCTCTGGACCGCTAACAGGAGCTGACTGGTTTACAATATGGATCCCAGCGGGTGGTATAGAGAGGGGCAGCTTAGTTTATAGTGTTTGGACTAAGGATTTATTCTCATTAGAGCCAACATGAAGGTGATATGACCTGCACTCCTTCTGTATCTTCATAACTCTTGTGTTGTCCTTATCCTTCCAAATCTTTTTGGTACTTTTTGTCTCCCTCTTTAAAAGATGTTTTTTATTATTATTCTCTTTAATTAATCTATTGTTCTTTTATCCTGTATGTCTTATTCTAGTTAGAAGCACAGCTCTCTACATATGATCATGTATGTACTGTGTATTCAGCTTAGTACCGGCAGTCATTATGTAGAAATATTTTCTGGATTATTACATTAAAAACTGTTACATTTTAAAACCATTGGCATGTGACTACTGAAAGGTTTAGTACGTATTGTAAGGTTTGAGACTGTTACATCTGGAAAAAAGACTTCTGAGGATCTTGATACCTATGCGACTCTTCAGCTTTGAATATGTTGGCCTAGTAAAAGGTATAGCAGACCACTAGAGGATTTCCCTCTAGTGTTGTAATCATGTAGGAGTACAAGAAAAGAGGTATATTCATATATTTCCATATAAAAAGTTAAATGCCAGTGGTTTGTCATGCTCAGAAACTGAAGAGTCCTATCCAAATGATTTAGCACAAATTGTGGATTACGTTGGCATAAGCACAAGGCATATTTCTGAGATATTTACACTAGTCTCTTTCCTCAAAGAACATTGCTGCTGAATGAAAACGGTACCTAGAATTTAAATCCTGAGAACATGTAGTTCAGAAGGCTTCTCTCATAGGATAACATAGCATACTGGAAAATATATATTTCTGATTTTTGAAATGTAGGATTTAGTTCAATGAAAGATTCAAGTTCAAGATATATATGTACTGACTAATAATAACATTGCCCCATGCATTGCAGTCACAGTCATAGAGATCACTGAAAATCTTGCCAAACATGTTACTTCTAACATACCTACTTTATACTGTAGAAACCCTACATTTCTTACAGTAAATGTATTTTCCCTTTAGTCCATACGGCAGCCAAACCATGGGTAAAAATCCTTGTGCTTTAATTAGGACAGGTGCCAGCAAAAAAAGACACTCCTCTCAACCTAAAAAAGAAGACGCTAGACCCCAATACTTTGCAAATTAACGAGACTGACAAAAAATAGCTGCACAAATATATTTATCATAGGAAAGGGTTAAAATGGCCATGATATCCTATGCGGCAGCCAAACCGTGGGATATAGTGAGCTCATCTGTAGAGTGGGTAGCCGATACTGCTGTATGCAGAATTCCATGGCTGAAAGGTTGTCTGCTGAGGCCAGAAGTTGTAATGTTTAGTTAAGCTGTGGACACTGGACACTGCTGCTCTGCAAATCTGATCCACAGCTAAGTTTGCATTTTCTGTCACATGATGCCACCATTCTTGTAGAATATGCAGGAAAAAATTCTGGTGGTTTTGTCTGAGCTAATTGTATTGCCGACTTTACTACACTTGAGGGTAGAAGCTGTCTCACCTTTTTCATTCCTGAGGAAGTTGATGAACAAACGTTCTGACTTCCTAAATTCTTGGGTGCCATCCAGATAAATCTGTACGCACTTCCAGGCTGTGCCATTTTGCCTCAATGCCATTAGCCAATGGCAGTACAATGTTTTGGTGAAAACTGGAAAAGAATCAAAAGTGCTGAAATGTCTTTCAGGGCGGCCAGTTCGGGATACTTTGAAAACTCAACTCCAAAAATGTTTGGATACCAGATATGGTTAATAAAAGATGATGCAAGCCTCTGAGTTGTTCCTAGATTTGGTCAAAGATGTTAATCACCCCAGAATCCACCCCTTGCTTCTCTACTACCTTTTAGAAACTAGGCCATCAACTGAATTCTCTTCTCATTCTGCAATATGTGATCCAGCCTGGGAGGTAGTGTCAAAGACTGTCTTTTGTATATCAGTGGGACTTACGTGAACCATGGAATGTAAAGGCCACATAGGTGTAATAAGAACAACCCAAGCTTGCTCCCGCTTTATTTTCCTCAGCACCTTGGGAAACATATAGGCTAGATCATAATCCCATGTTGCAGACATTGTGCACAGAATTTCCGGGTTGTCCCCTCTGTTTAGGAGCCCAAAATGGGCTAGCTTGGTATTTTCTCTTGTTGTCATAAGATCTATGGTTCCCATCCTCTGTTGGAACACACCTGGATTCAGTGTCTATTCTTTTTGCAGAGTGATCCGCCTGGATATTATGTTTTCCTTTGATCTGTATGGCTAAAGTATTTTCTAATAAATATTTGGTGCATGTGAGTGGGACCCCAAGTGATGCGAATGGGACCCCAAGTGCCAAATGTCTCCTGGTGGCCCATATATGCCCCCTAGCCCAGAATGGACACATCTGTAGTGACCATTGTCCACTTTGGGGGCAGTAGACCTTTCTCTTTTGAAGGATTGCTGGATACAGTCCACCACCTTCATGCTACATATACTACCTGAATAGATAACTTCTCTTTTCTTGTCTGAGATCAGTTCCAGAGTTTTACAAATCTCTGCAGAGGTCTTGTGTGCAAATGTGCCCAGGGAAATTGCTGGAATCGTGGCAGTAAAATATCCTAGGATTCTCATAGCTTGCCTAATACTGCAACTTCCTGAGCTGCTTAGTTCCTGGACTTTGATCAGCTGTACCTTAGGACCTTTCCCAGGTGGCAGATAAGTTTTCATATTGGCGGAGCAGCTGACTCTGCCCAGGTACTGGATCACTCTGGTAGAGTAAAATTGTAATTTGGAATGATTTGTTATCCACCCGTAGCTTTTCAGGCAACATATAGTTCTGTCTATATGTTATTGTAGTACTCCTCTCATATTTTCCTTTAGGAACCAATCGTCCAAATAAGGAACAATGTGGATTCCTTCTTGCCTTAGAAGGAAAGCAAGGGATACCATGATCTCGGTAAAAACCTAAGGGGCTGATGAAAGCCTGGAAGGGAAGTGCTATAAACTGGAAATGCTGCAGACATCCTCTGTTCTGGATTGCCAGATGTAAAAACCTCCTGTCTGACTCCCTTACATACAAACAAAATGGAGACCCATAACTGGTTATCAGCTTCCATTTATTTTGGGCACTAGAAAGGGGAGTATGACCCTTGAAATTCTTCCCCTTCTGGTAGGCCTCTTGTTATAAATTTGACGGACCTTTTGATATAAGAAATTTTGCAGGTGGGTCCTGTTATCTGTTAAATACTTTTCCCATTGATTGTAGAAAAAGGAAAGCCTGACTGGAGGGTTTGGACCTCTGGCATCAAAAAGGCTTTTTTGTCTTGAAAAAACGAAGAATTACCTCTTCTGCTACCAGGTTTATTTCTGCAAGGTGTCCTGGCCTCCTGTTAAATTAGGGATGAAATTGGTCTTTAGGCCTCTGCCCTGTACTTCTGCAGGATCAGAAATTTTTTTTGTTTCATCACCTGGTCTGTTCTTGTAGATTTTTTAATAGGGCAGCCAAATGGATTGGAAAATAGGCTATTCTTTGAAGCAGAATCTGTAGACAATGGCTTTTTATCTGCCAGAATGAGTGCCTCCACCGTTGCATCACACATGAAATTTGATGCCATGCATACATTCAATATCTGGGCAACTGGTCTCTAGGAGTTTCTTTCTTTATTGCCTCTTCTAATGTGTCAATCCATATTATGTTTGTCTTTTCTCCCAAAAGAGCCTTTGAGGACTGTGAAATTGCAGCCAAATGAGCCCTTCTCATACTGTCTTCTGCTTTCCCGTTGGGAAAAAGTGCAATGGCAATGTCCACCTTAGGGATCCTCACCTGTCAGGACCCGGGTAATCAGGTTGGGTAGGAGCCTCATTGCAGGGGATACCTGGGGTTCTATCTGCACACGGCGATGCATGGTAATCGAAGGATAAGACAGACAGGCACAAAGGAATACACCACAGGCAGAATTCCAGGTAATGCTATGTATTGTATATTATGGCAGGACAAGCAAATACAGGTTAAACAGTCTCTTAACAAGAAACCGGACGTATGGCAGCAAGCCCACTGGCAGGGCACACGGCATGAAGCCCTCTGGAGGGGCACACGGCATGAAGCCCTCTGGAGGGGCACACAGCAGGAAGCCCTCTGGAGGGGCGCACGGCAGGAAGCCCACTGGAGGGCTGAAGGCAGGAAGGGCACAAGGTAGGAAGCCCACTTGGAAGGGCACAAGGCAGGAACTCTACAGTTACAGGTACAGGTGCAGGGCCAAAGCAAAATGTTCCACAAACTTCAATGCAAAGGCCCTGACTAAAGGGCAAAGCTGGATTAAAGAGGCAGGTTTCAATACAGGAAACAAGGCTCAGCTGGATGTAATGATTAGGGCTGGGTGCTCCAGAGTGAGAAGGGTTTCACCTAGGTAAGCAGAGGCAGCTGGTCGACTCGTTAGCCTACAGGGTACTGGCTGACAGGCTGGAATCCTGACATCACCTTCGCCATGTTCTGTTTTCTCAACAGGAAACAAGGCCAAAAACTTCTTAGACACAAAGAGCCTTGACTTTAAGAAGCCCATTCTTCAAGCATTAAATTAAAGGATGGGCTTTTTAAAGTTCTTTATTGCCTCAAAGGTACTTCTTCTACAGGATAGTTCGTCCTGTTCCATGTCTTCATCTGAAGAACCAATATCCTGATCCCTGGTCTAGGTAGGCATTTTCATAACTCTTTGATACGCTAATGTTCCAGCTTGAAAAGCCACCGACCATGTCTCTAAAAGTGTCTTCTGCACGTTGTCTTTCGACTCACCTTCTGTGGCCTCTCTTATTTTCTGTTTATACTTATCTGGCATAAGCTGATCACATGCCTTGCAGATCAGAAGCTTGGACTTAGTTAATTTTGTTCTTTTTCATCTGCTTGGTGGAGCTGGGCCTGGAATATGATCTGGAGCAGGACCTGGAGCTTCAGACATTCAGAAAAATATTGCCAAGCAGGGGCGTAACTAGAAACCACCAGGCCCTTATGCGACCCCCCCGGGTCCCCCAACTTCAACAGCTATTCTGTGCCATCTTTGCCCCTTGACCCCCTCTCCTTCCAACATAAAACAAATGTAAAACACAAAATTACACACACTTACTCATACTCACTAACACACACTTTATCCCACCCCACATCCATGTTCACACACACATAATTACTCATCCATGCTCACACACACACACATGCAAATCCATGCTCACACACAATTACACATCCATGCTCACACACACTAACACAAGTACACATCCATGCTCACACACACACATGCAAATCCATGCTCACACACAATTACACATCCATGCTCACACATACACACAATTACACATCCATGCTCACACACACTAACACAAGTACACATCCATGCTCACACACACAAGTACACATCCACGCTCAAACACACACACAAGTACACATCCATGCACACACACAAGTACACATCCATGCTCACACACACTAACACAAGTACACATCCATGCTCACACACACAAGTACACACAAGTACATATCCATGCTCTCTCATACAGACACAAGTACACATCCATGCTCTCTCTCACACACACACACAAGTACACATCCATGTTCACACACACTAACACAAGTACACATCCATGCTCACACACACAAGTACACAAAGTACACATCCATGCTATCTCACACACACACACACAAGTACACATCCATGCTCTCTCACACACACAAGTACACATCCATGCTCACACACACACAAGTACACATCCATGCTCACACACACACAAGTACACATCCATGCTCACACACACACACACACACACACACAAGTACACATCCATGCTCAAACACACACACATCCATGCTCACACACATACACATCCATGCTTACATACATACATACACACACAAACGTATATCCCACCTCCCTCCCTACTGCCCCCGCTTACCTCTCACCGCTCCTGCAGCTTGCTATTCGGCTGCTCACACACTGTGCGAGCAGACTCTGTTTTACTGCGGGGTCACGTGACCCCCTAATACGCTTCTGCCCCCCTGTGCCATTTCTAAAATATTGTATTTTGAACCGGTACGAGGAGACAGGAAGCAAAGGCCGTACCGGGCCCCCTAGAGGCACGGGCCCGGTCGCAGCTGCTGTAGCTGGCCCTGTAGTTACACCAGTGTTGCCAAGCAATACAAAACACCATACATAGGAACTTTCAATGGACAGACATATGTGCAGATAGATAAGTGCATAAATCAATGGACATATCACAGTATGTGCAGACATAAAAGTGCTGTACAAAAGTCAAACAGCAAAATTGCTAGTATCTGAGTGAATAGACATACACAGTATGTTCAGACATAACACAAAACAGATACACATGTGGCCAAAATCGCAGAGACAGGGGTAGCAGGACCAACAACAAACCAACAACCGGGTGGAAAAAGTCACTACCAGCATCCTTTTAAAATGTATTCCTGCCATTAAGATGTAGAACTTTTGAACTTGCCACTTATCCAGCATCTTCTATTAAAATGTGGTTACTTCTGGTTCAGGTCCTGAACCGCCACTATTGCTTAATGCGGGAAGAGGAGCTAGGAGCACTATTCCTCTGATGGCCACAAACCAAGACTGCCATCCTTGAAAGACTGGCCTCCGCAGGAGCATATAAAAGAACAAAAGATATGGGGTTTATTGTGTCTTTTTATAGGTTGGGAGAAGCGTCTTTTTTGCCAGCACCTGTCCAATTTAAATCACAAGGATGGTTGCCCATGGTTTGGCTACACCATAGGGTGCCAGAGAAGAGTAGGCTGCATCTTGCAACAAGCATAGTGTTAGCAGTATAAAGACCTTCGACAAACCCTGTTCCTTCATTTCTTGCATTGTATTGATGTATATGTTTTAAAGAACATTAAAAGTATATTTTCCATAATTCAGAAGACTCATCAGTTCCAGCTCCAATACACTCTTGCCCAATGAGTAAGTAGAAATTGGTACAACAGAAATTTTCTGCCCTCCAGTCATGAGAGTTGGATATAGCCGACTTGGAAAGAATCAGCTGGCATCTGGCACTTTTTAACATCCAGAGTAGAGTATGTGTGAAAACCACATTTGCTGTCAGTGTGCAAAAATAATTCAGAACGTTTAGTGTATTTGGCATAAGTATTGCTTTCTTGAAACATATCATAAAGGAAGTTATAGCTATTTAATTGTAGCACATATCCAAAAATATTATAAAAGGTTATAATATCAATATATTTTTGCAAAAGTAAAGTAAGCTGTAAAATCTGCATATTAAATGTTATAGAATATGGTAAAGGAAAAAACATGTCACTGTCTTTTAAAGGGACACAAATACATATTTTTTAAATGCACATTAATGTCCATTTTACACGCTCTCCAGTGCCCGTAACAGAATCAACATTGATGCATACATTTGTTTTTATTTTGTTTATAGTTACAAAATGAGATTTCTGTCTTGTTTCCATTTCCTCTTCTTGCTTTTGCTGACGTAGTTAAATATACCTACACTATACGTAAATACATTGACTGTGCGTTTTGGTTTAACTCTCAATCATTTGGGCTCCCATTAAGTTCATGTATTCTAAATGAAGAGCAGCAACTCCACAGCAATGAATACTGCCTCCTGGGTACAGTGTCTCAAACCATCATATTGCAAATAAATTGAAAGAAAAAAAATCCCATGCAGGCATGAAAAAACATAACCTGATGTACCATCTGTAAGTATACAAAATAACTTTTATTGATAAATTAATTTAACAAATAGAAGATATATGTCATCAGATGATACAGGACACAGCAAAAATCCCTCAGCAGAGTGAAAGTTACTTTCATCTTAAATGCTGGACTTAGTCCCATTAACTTCAGTCTTAATATAAAGCCCCAGTCTCAATATTTTGGTAACACAGAAGGAAATTTTTTTGTGACACCCCTACCCCCCGCCAGGTTCGGAGCCACTGACCAGCTCGAAACCTACCAAACGAACCAACCACACCAACCAAACAACCATAACCAACAGAAATATCCCAATTCTACCCCCCACGTAACCAATCCAGCCCCGCCGCTGTGACAAAGCGAAGCCAAAGAAAACCAAATACAGGGAGGGAGGGTAGGACAAAAGCAGGTAAGCTGCTCAAATTAAATGTGACCATTATCCAAAATTGTTTGCCCATTTATAACCTTACAAAAACCCCACCTTCTAAGGACTGTCACCAATCCCAACCCGATAACACATTAAAGCCCTCCTCCTAGGTCTGTCAAGGCCTGTTCCGCTAAGCTGCGCTGCTCTCCTGGCTACAATTTTGGCTACAATGAGTTGAGAAACCAAATAATGTTATAGCCAATAAATCAATTCTAAACAAAATGTGAACAAATAAATGTGCTACAACACTTGACTAGTTGTCTCCTATCTGGCCCAAAAAAACAAGTTTACAATTGAATGCATTGTGATGTATGCTTAGAAGGCGCAGGAATTGAGTTTTGATATATGGAGGTTTTTTGATGCTTGCTTCCAACTGCAAAAAGTCACTTTAGTATTTGGTTAAGTTTATCCATGCACAGTAGGATTCAGGCTATGGTGGATTATGGACATTCTGTAGCAGCAACATCATCTAAAGGTAGCAAGTTGAGATAATTAGCAAGGATTAACACCTTGTGGTGGTGGAAGATATTAATTAACATGAATTCGCAGTAAAGGTAAATTATTACCACTCTTCTTTATAAACAGCCAACCAGCACTGGACTTCTCCAGCAAGAAGGTCCTTGATAGTAATGCATATTGCATAATTCATAAGGGATTTATCACTGATTGGTTTAACAATATATTATGCAGAGTAAACCACACCCTTCTTTCAGGAGATATTATCTGGAGTTGTTGTCATTCATAATGCATAGTGATATCACAGAGCTTAAAATTTAAACCAACACCTGAGCTATTAAATAGACCCTTGACTGTCAACGTGTGTGCGGTTCTCTGGTACGAGTAAAGGTATAGATAAGCTTGGTGGTTTTCACGGTTACCCATCAGCCTTTGAATGAGAATGTTTGCTACTCTAGGAAGTAAAGTATATATATGCCTTGAGCACAGGATGGAAACCATATTTTAACTTTCTAGCTAAAGGCAGAGAAAAATGTCTTACAAGTTTTCAGATATAGCTAATAATATGCAGTGAAGTTGTAAACATGAGAAACAGCAGATGCATGAAGTGTCTTATTAGTGCTGTTATGGGCACCACCATACAGGCCTAGTTAAATGGTCCTTAACTACTGTAAATTGTTTGTAAAATGTTGCTATCTTGTGTATTCTTTTTTTTAAATTGAAAACATTTCCTTACCTACTTTCCCTTTAAATAAATTTTAGGTTAGGACTGAATTGGACTGAGTTTTTTCTCTGAGCAAAAATGAAGTTATGTACAAAGAGCATTTCTTATTAAAAAATAAAATAAAACAACCCCCCGACACAAAAACAGTAAAAATCGAGCAATAACGAGAATAATTTCATTGGCTATGATGATGATGGCGTAATTTATGCCACTTTCCACGAAAACTGCTATTTATACACATATTTATACACATTGTGTACGGTCAGTGGAAGAGCTCATTGGCACTTGTGGACTATGCTAACAACTAGAGCACTCAACACATTCTGTAACTTATACTTGATATTGCCTGTGTACAAAACTCTGTAGTACTATCTACATAAATATAATAGTAATCAAAGCAAGGCTGGAGATTTAAAAAAAAAAGTTTTTTGGGGATGTTGTTTTTAGTGTAATTCACACAGCTTGTACTATAAACCTGGAGTGTTTTAAGCAGTGGCGACTCTAGACACAATATATAGGGGGGGGCACATAAGATACCACAAAACTGGGGGGCATTAATAATTTGCACCATTAAATCATAGCACAGAAAAAACACACACACACACATATCATTCCATAGCACATTATGTTTGGATATATATATATATATATATATGTATATATATATATTTATACAGCCAAACACAATGTCCTATGGAATGATACTTGTTACTGGACTAACATAATCATTCAAAATGGCAAGCCTGAAGCCAATCCTTGAAATACATATTTTAGAGTAAATAACACAATACCTTAACTTTTCCACTAAATCATTTCAGGGCCCTGAAGTCACTTTTTTGTCCCCTGAAATCACTACAAATTCAGGGGGGTGTTTTATCTCTGGATAACTAAAAATTAAATAGTTCATACTGTAAGTTAAGTGCCAGGAACAAACACCAGGACAGTCTCTGCCACACCAACACCCAAACACACACACACCAGAAAACGGCTATGCCACACTAACACCCAAACACACACACCAGGACAGGCTCTGCCACAAGGACACTCGAACACACAGACCAGGAATTCTCTGCCACACTGATACCCAAAAACACACCAGGACAGGCTCTGCCACACTGACACCCAAACACACACAGGACAGGCTCTGTCACACTGACACCCGAACACACAAACTAGGAGAGGCTCTGCCATACTGACACCCAGACACACACACCAGGACAGGCTCTGCTACACCGACACCCAAACACACACACCACAGACTCTGCCACACTGACACCCAAACACACACAGTACAGGCTCCACCACACTGACACCCGAACACACACACTAGGACAGGATCTGCCACACTGACACCCAGACACACACACCAGGACAGGCTCTGCCACACGGACACCCAGACACACACACCAGGACAGGCTCTGCCACACCGACACCCAAACACACACACTAGGGCAGGCACTGCCACACCAACACCCATACACACACAGGCTCTGCTACACTAATAACCAAAAACACACAAACAGCAGGACACTATCTATGACACAAACATCTACATCAGGATGGATTTTCCACACTGCATTGTCGTTTATACCCCCTTAGTGTTTTTGCCCCATGTGTATTGATGCCTCAGCCAGCACCCTTTTAGTATTGATTAATGTGGTGCCCCCACACCCTTGTATGATCGCCTCCAGCCAACGCTATTTGTATTAATCCCCCCAGCAAGCCCCTTTATTATTGATTTTTGTGATGACCCCATCACATATACGTGTAAGACGTGCATTTTTAACTACATAATAACAGCTGAACCGGCAGTTTCTTTAATATTAGATCCTGCTGCCGATATGTATTAATATTAGACCCTGCTGGCGATATATATTAATATTAGACCTTGCTACCGATATAGATATATATATATATATATATATATATATATATACAC
Organism: Spea bombifrons; assembly: GCF_027358695.1. Taxonomy (NCBI): domain Eukaryota; kingdom Metazoa; phylum Chordata; class Amphibia; order Anura; family Pelobatidae; genus Spea; species Spea bombifrons. The sequence goes on along the minus strand of NC_071087.1, from coordinate 112,724,555 downwards.
TGCCGATAGATCAACACATTAACACACAAACCCAGCATTGCATGTATAGATCAATTGAAATTAACTTGTGAACTCAGTATCAGTACTAAAGTTATAGATCAAATAATCAGAAGCAGACTTACAAATCCTGTATTTGCAGTAATGTATTGAAACATAGCAGGTATAGATCAACTGGAAAGCACATGTAAACTCAGCACTGAGGGTATAGATCAAATACATGGAAACAGCATTGCAGGTATTGATCAGCTGAATAAGACATACAAACCCTTTATTTGCAGGTATACATAAATAATGTATGGAAACATAGTATAGCAGATATGGATCTACAGAATAACACAAAAACCCAGCTTTGCAGTTATAGATCAATTGGAATTCACATAAAAACATGACATTAAAGGTAAAAAAAAAAACTAAATTACAGACATAGATCACAGGTTGCACACCCCAAAGCCAGCCCTGGCATCCACACTACTCTCATAGAACCTGACCAGCACCCAGATAACACACATAGGATTTGCCATCTTTGTCCCCAAACAGCCCAGCACAAGACAGCGTTTTCAATGAGGCTGCCCGGGATTTAAAGTCCCATTGCCGGACTGTCCGTTGGGTGGTTCCAAATTCAGCAGGGGGGCAAGGAATAACCTGGGGGGGGCAATTGCGACGCCACTGGTTGTAAGGTTCCCCAAACTATAAAAAGCATATTCTAAAATTATCTAAAATAAAAGGTACTACTCTAAAATTGTAACAACTGGTAGTAATAATAAAATGTATTGCTCTGTGTTTATCACAATATTTGTACATGATGTGTGTTTTAGAGGAGCCCCAAGATACATGTGTTGTCCCCTACAGAAGGTTTGCTTCTGCAGCTTTCCACCATGAGAAAACTGCTTACAAGTCTAGCTGTGATTCACCCTTTAACCTTTTTCTGGGACCTGTTGATTTTCACTTTCATAATAGTGACCCTTAGGTCAACTGTCCAGGAGAGTGAGGAGGAGATACCAACCCACAGATAAAACCAAGCCCTGGTCTCATCTAGTTGTGATAATAAAGAACAATACTAAGGAGCACTTAAGAGCCGTCTCGGCTTCTATTCCATTACCCTACCAAGGCAGGCTCCGCCAAAGCCACATTTACTTTTCTGGAGTTGATACGGAATTCATTATCTCTTTGAGACACTTCAATTCCTAACTTAATGGCAATGATATCTTTCCATTTACAACTGAATACTTTCTCCAAGAACAGATCTAAATGTGAATTCTATTACATATTTCTCATCTTCTGGCATTTATTATCCTACATTATTTATAAGATATAAAATGTCAGAAGCGTGTGGAAAGCATTCAAAGGGAGATCTTCTGCTACTAAAATTATCTCTGATTATACTCTAATCCTAATTATTATACCTATATACAATATGTAATGCATTTTAAACATATTAACTGGTATTGTCTTTTGTGAGTTGGACACAAACACCATTTCTAGCCCCATCATGAACCACGCCCCAGTGTCCAGTTTGGACTGCCAGAAATGTTGAGAGGTATATTGCTGTGCCTTTGGGGGAGTCAGATGTGATGTTACAGTTGGAGACTATATCTGAATAGCAGAATAATGGATCATTAAAAATAACACCACAAGTGATATTTCATCATTAGTGAACATTTCTCCCTTACTCTTCAAACACAACTTTTATTTTGGCGATATATTGTTTTCCATGCAAACATGGGTTCATTTTATAGAAATGTATTTAGCATGACTATATATGTATTCAGTCTTGGCAGAATAGGAATTATTTGTCATGCTGGGCAAGGCTTAAAGCAAATCTCCAGTGCACTTGTTGAAGATTAGATTCTGTCCCTCTAAGTGTTCTAGTCCCTAGCCACTGACCACAAACAGAGTGAGGTGTTGTTGGCTAGTGCCCTTTATGTGTCAAGGATAGCATGGTCAAAAGGTATTTGGGGGAGCTCCGTAAAGTATAGTCTACGGTGCCCATCATTATAAGGTTATCAGGCGCATAGGAGGAGACTGCTATATAGAAAGAGAAGAAGAATGAAAGTAAAACATTTGTTGATATGCCATTTTTGACAGGCACTAGTAACATATAACGGCTTTTGTACGATGTTGGTTAAAAAAGTGAAACAAAAGGTATCTGCTTCCCTATCCTATATTGTTGTAAAATACTAGCTTTTCACTTAGTAACACTGCTGTTTACCACTGATGCCTACCAAGACTATACAACCACATCTCTATAATAGGACAGACTTGTGTCACTAACTGAATAACACAGTATATCGTTGCATTATTTTAGTGGGAGTTCAACTCCCACTACAGTTGTGCGTTTCAGTGCATGCATACATATGTACGGTATGTTTCCTGCTTTAGAAATAAAATTGCTCTGTGCACATGACGTTAAATAAATGTGAGGTTTATTAAGCCAACGTTTCGGCCATAATGACCTTCATCAAGGAAAAAATATATCAAAACAGATCTGAAGAAAGATGAAAAGTTAGCTGTATTTATTTAATAGGCTAGACATGATGCAATTTTGCAGCAAGACAGGAGGCTTCATATTTACATTGACCTTCTTTATTGTAACCTCCAGCAGCAAAGAAACAAAACAGTAATGACCATGCGTACCTTCCTCTTTCTTTGCTGCTAACCTTCAGTTGAGCACACTCTATAATTGTCCTTACAACTGTCTTATTACAAAAAAAAAAATATATATATATATATATATATATATATATAGACATTCCTAGCCGCAGGCCCGCCACGTCTTTTAGGTGCCCTGTTCGGAGTTGCTGTCCTCTCCGCTGTTTCCCCCTGCCTTTCTGTACCTTAAGTCCCAGAGGGTCTCCAGGCCCGTTTAGGCTCCGATCTGCGTGGTTAGGACTTGGCCTTTCCTCGGTGGGCTGTGCTTTGTTTCTACTCCCCCCCACCTACAAGTAACATCTACCCTCCCCTAGGTTTTTCCTTACTCCAGGTTACCCTAAAAATGCCCTAGGACATCATCCTTACCATTACAATGTCTCCCTAGCCATGCCAACAGCAGAGTCACCTTCATAGAAACCACGTCTCACTTCCCAGATTCTTCAACCTACAAGTTCCAGGGCCACACTCATTTCTCCAGGGGCACCTTCCGAGGGTGAGTTTCTTCGGTGCAAGGCCAAGACCTACTATTCTTCCTCATTTTCCCATAGCGGGCAGACTGTCACATTTCCTTCCTCACTTTACAATCGGTAATTGGGTTCTGCATAGAATGCACATCCTCTCCACATCAGGTTTGTTAACCTCACCCTCTTCACATGTTGCAGGACGCGGAATAACTAGTCCTGTTATCACTGGATTTACTTTTAAAAATGGTTAAAAGCCCAATTCAGAATTATTCTGCATCTTATTCACTGGAGCAACTAAGATGGGAATTGACCAATAAATCCAAGTACAATGGATTATAAGATCTTGTGGTGCCAACTCCAAAGATGCTGGACATTTTCATCTGTACAAAATCTAAATAAACTGAACCCTCACACCCAATAAGAGTTTTTAGTTACATTTTAAAAATATATATATTTTACCAGCCAGAACACATTGAGATTTCTATCACTCCCATGCCTGTCATGCAGAGCCCTTACAAATACAACAATAGAGGTGCAAAGGTTTCGAGTGAATGAAAAGAGTACAACAAAATAGCACACCATTTAAGGAAATAGGCAGATATCAGCAGGAATATTAAACTGACCAAAATAATAATGAATTTTTTGTAAGGTAATCTCTATAGATGAAGGTGTCTTGACCTGCTTCCTTCTTGTAATGCGGAGCCATAAGTTGCAGGAAGTGGACCTGCAGTGGTATGAAAAGCTGGTTTGAGGATTTTGCTCAGATACGTGGGGAGCTCCCCATAGGCTTTGTAGAAAACTAGGCAAGAAAGGTTTCATTATATCACCGTAATGCTGAGTGATTGAGAACCTGCTATTACTTTCTCTGTTATTGTAAGACTCAGATTACAACATTTTAGCTTTGGCATTCTGCATCCTGCCACCCTCATGAGTGCCAGGAGGCATAATCAGAGTTACAATTTAACAAATGTTTTCAGTGCTCCGTGTCAACCATACTTTATAGCTATGAGTGAGATAAAATAAAAATCTTTAAAATCACATTCTAGTGGTGATTCTGTTAAAACAGATACCCAATGCAGCTTTACATACAAAAGGCTTCCTACAGATGAAAAACTGTTTTTCGTAAATAGGATGTTACCCCTATGAGGTAATTGTGGCTAAATGACAAAATGATTATAAGGGCTAAGGTTTAGAACATGAGCTTGGGCATTAAGTATGAGATTTGGAAATATCTATTTGAATCTGAGGGTGTTTTTTTAGGTCTCAGAATCATCTGTATAATACTCATGTTTCTACTGTTTACATTAATGTCCATGAGGAATTAAAGGCAAGCTATAATAGCCACATTCTGTATATGTTTTACAGCAAGGGGGGGGGGGTCTGTCTCCCCTGAGGCGCCCACCTCAAAGCTTCTCCCAGGAATCTTGTTTTGACATGCAAGCATTAAGGGCCTAAATGTGATAGCCCCAAAGCTGGGGTCTCTTTGATCAGCCATCACATAACTCTACAGATGGACAGACTGTATATATAAGCCACAAAATTAATTTTATTACCGCATAGGACCCCAACCCCCACTACTTCATATGACTGCTCGGAGACATAATCTATGCAATAGCTTGTCATACTGCGCTTAATTGAATGACTCTGTGAGAAAACAACTTCTAAATGGTGAATGACAGTAATAAAAAAAAATCTCAGTTGGCATATAACTGGCAGAGATTCTCTTCCACTACAGTTTCATAATATGGCCTGTACATAGAAGATCTGGCATCTTTAAACATGATGCATTTCATGCCTTTTTATCAGGCTGGAGAAGTACTGTATATTCATTCAGATCAGCTCTGAAAAAGGACTAGAACAGCCTCATAGCAGAATTTGCTTAGTTAATCTGATAAAGTTGTTAATGCACTTTGTAATGCAAATAAATAAGGTTGCAGTTGACAAAGAGGTGTTGTGACCCAGTGCTTGGCTGTATGACTCAGTGTTTAAAAGGAAACTGTAGCCACCGTGTAGGTACTTTAATTCATAGCTGACTGTCTCCTTAAGATTAACATTTTTTCCCCTGCCCAGGTGACACTACGGATAGACTCCTCCTCCATACCTGAGATAGGGCAGGACTCCAAACATTTAAAAGCCCCTCCCCTCCTTATATCCTCAGTGTTTTTTCCTGCCCTACATCAGGTAGGGAGGACTCGTCTCCCGTTTGTTGTTTTTCTTCGGCTGTAGGTTGAGCCTGTTCCCGAGGGTAAGCTCCCTTGGTGGGGGATGCCTTTACACCATACCCAGCACATTCTTACCTTGGTGAGGTGTCCTCTCGGCTCCTGCTCCTCTTCACCCCCGCGGCAGGAGTTCAGGACTGCTTGGACACCGCAGTTCGGCATTTCGGCTGCGTCCGTCATGGCGATCCATTGGCTTCCAGCCGGGAGCATCACGCACTTTCGGTAGTGAATTTCAAGCCTCGTTTTAGGCCGATTTTGAACATTTTGGCGTCAATCTGCCACTGTTGTGGCTTACAACCTGATTATACGGATGGGTGAGTAGGTACTTTGCTCTTTAAGTTCCTGCTCCTTGCTGTTTGTTTTTTCTAGGGTGCTGTTGCATCTGAAGTGGTCATGTCGGCTCCTGATAATTCTAAGCCACCCTCTGTTGAGGACAAGCCTAAAAAGGCTTTAATGAAACCCAAACATGCGCAGTGCGCTGGGTGTCACAAAGCCTTGCAAGATTCCAGGAAGAAGCTTTGCAGTGCTTGACTGAAATCAGTTGGGATTCTGAGGTGGCTGGAGGAAGGGAGTTTTTGGCCTGGCTTAAAGAGGAGATGCAGTCTACCTTCTCTGCCTTTCATCAAGCTGTCCCTGCACCTTCCTACCCTCACCTTCTGGCAGTGCAAGATCTCTCTCTCCTGGAAATTGATACCCTTATCTCTGTTGTGAGGTCGGCTATGCATCTAGAAGAGACCGCTACCCAGAAGAGTGACCCCTTCTTTGCCAGTTTCTCCAAGCATTTAGCCTCCTTTCCTGTTCACTCTGCGCTGTCTGAGATTATTAAGCCGGAATGGCATTACCGGAAAAGAAGGGTTAACCTGTCTAGGCGTGTGAAGCGTTTATTCCCCTTTGATGAGGACTTTGCCTAGTTTTGTGCTACTCCACTGGTGGATACCACAGTTATGAGGGTCTCCATTTCTCTTACCTTATGAAGAAGAAAGCTAAAGCAGCCGTTAAAAAGTCTTTTGAGTCCTCTGCTTCTGTTTTCAAGCCAGGAATCGCATCTGCCTCAGTGTCCAGAGCAGTTAAGATTTCGCTTTCGCAGATTAAGGAGGATATTGCTGACAAGACTTCTAGGGAGGTTATCCTCAAGAACGTCGCCGCTGTTAAATTGGCTGTGGACTTTCTCTGAGATGCTTCGATTGAGAACATCAGAATGACAGCCAGGGCTAGACGCACCTTGTGACTGAAAGCCTGGCCTGCGGATAATGCCTCAAAGAATAGACTGCCTAATGTCCCCTTTAAGGGTAAGAGTCTGTTTGGTAAAGAGCTGGAGTCCCTTTTAGAGAAGACTACAGGGGATAAGCATTGGCTGCAGTCCTTTCGGCCGTACTTCCCAGGCCAGTCCAGAGGCTATGGTTCGAGGTTCTCTCACTCTTCACGGGATCAAGGTTTCCGGGGCAGACTCCCTCATGAGAGGGGTAGAACTGACAAGTTCTCCTTCTCCAAAGCGCCCCAGGACCCCATGAGCTCCATTCCAGTGGGAGGGATGCTCCATTTTTTTCAGAGACAATTGGTTCTCCATCACTCGAGACCCCTGGGTAAGAACCATCGTATCTCAGGGTTATCGGCTTCAGTTTCTTATCAGGCCTGTGGAGCATTTTTTGGTTTCCCACCTTCCTCAAGACCAGGTGAAGCAGGCTTTCCTGTTGGCTACCATTCAGCAGTTTGCAGATCTACAGGCTCTGGTTCAGTCCTTCCGCTGGAGCAAGGTTGGGGGGATTCCGTCTGATTATTGACCTACATTTCCTAAACAGTCATCTCCAGTATGTCCCGTTCAAGATGAAAACCATAAGATCCGCTTTAGCCTGGGTAGAGCGTGAGAACTGGGATTCGATCTCATCTCACTTCCAGTGGTCAGACGTTTTTCCATAGCCATCGTCCGTATGCGTCCTCGCCAGTGGTGGAACTACCGGGGTCGCAGGGGTCGCGACTGCGACCGGGCCCCGGCGGCAAGGGGGCCCAAGCCAAGGGGCCGCCCGAAATCGGGCAGGGGCGTCCAACATGCGGCCCGCGGGCCAAATGCGGCCCGCGAGACCTCGAGGACCTTGAGCCGCACCTCAAGCCCTGCTACTTACTTGTGGGAGGGTCTTCTGGACTGCACAGAGGAAGCGGAGTTCACGTGACATCCTACTTCCTCTGTGCTTTAGCAGAGAAGGCAAAGGGAGGCCGCGCCCCCTGCTGAAGTCTGTGAGCGGCATCGAGGAGCTGCAGTGCAGGTAAGGGGGTGGGGAGGGTGTTTGAATGAGTGTGTGTGATTGAGGGAATGAATCTGTGAATGAATGATTATATGAATAAATGAGTGTGTGTGTGTGTGTGTGTGTGATAGCATGGATGTGTAAGTGCTGGAACCTAGGCATGATGGGACTGTGATTGCTGTTAGCAATCACACTCCTATCATGCCAAGTCAGCCAGTACATGCTGAAACCTAGCTAGCTGCCCCCCTTGTGTAGTGATGCTGCCAGCAGTATGGGGTCTGCACATCACTTACAGCCACCCTGTACCAGCATTTACTGGTTGCCTGAGTATGATAGGAGTGTGATTGCTGTTAGCAATCACACTCCTATCATGCCAAGTCATATTGCTAATTTTGTCCAATTGTGTGTTACCTACTTTTATTAAAAATGTGAGTTTTTATTATTATTTTTAAAGGTGGAGGTCATTTTCGGTTTTGGCTAAGTGAACCCTGAATGTTTTGGTCCAGAATTTTCATTTTAGTTCATCCCTAGAATAAATCTAGGGAATCCTGAATTTGTAGTCACAAAACTTTCTAGGCCCAGAAATCAGTGAGAGGAAGAGTAAAGGTTTTGTGTCATTTTACTTTATTTTAATCTGCATATTTTATTAAAGGCCATATTTTTTGTCACAGTGAAAAAAGAGTGCGGCCCTCGCACATATACAATTCTGATGAAGTGGCCCACTGCAGAAAAAACTTGGACACCCCCTGGATTATGCCCTTTGTACATGCGCCCCTTTTTCTTTGATTTTTTTTACAGATATGATTCAATATGTAAATTGAATTTGTTGAAAAAAAATTGTTGGTTAAAAATCATGTTTTTTGGGGGGGGTGAGGGGGCCCTTAACAGATTCTCGCACCCGGGCCCTGAGGCGTCTAGTTACGCCCCTGGTCCTCGCCCTGTCACCAAGATGGTTCCTTGGGACTTTAATCTCATCCTTCGAAGACTCATGTTGCCGCCTTTTGAGCCTCTTTAGTCTGTATTTCTACACTTGTTGTCTCTAAAGACTGTCTTTTTGGTGCCTATTACCTCTGCTAGATGTATTGGTGAACTTCAGGCTCTGGCTAAGAAAGAATCGTTCCTGCGTTTCTTCCCAGATAAGGTTGTACTCTCACTGCCTTCGGAATTTACGCCCAAGGTACACTTCCACAAGAACTAGGAGATTGTGTTGCCTACCTTTTTTCCATCTCCCCAATCAGCTGAAGAAGAGTCTCTACATACTCTAGACCTTAAGAGATGCCCCACCATTTATCTGGAACGGACTCTGCGTAAGTCCTCTCGCTTGGCCTCATCCCCCAACAGAGGTTTCAACATTTCCAAGCGCTCCATTGCTAAGTAGATTGTGTCGGCCATCAGCCTGAATACTCGACCATCAGCATACTTCAGCCAGTCTTCACCTACTGGGATCCGGGCTCACTCTACTCGAGCAGTCTTCACTTCCTGGGCTGAACGATGTCTCATTTCTCCTGAACAGATCTGTAAGACGGCTACTTGGGGGACTCTCCATACCTTTGTCCAACATTACAGACTCTATAAGATGGCGCAGGAAGACTCGCTTTTTGGCCATAAGGTCCTTGAGGCTGTTTTTTTCCTCTTAATATTTTTCCCCACCCTTCTTGGTTATATCTATACCCATCCCTTGGATAGCAGGGAAACAGTACTTACCGAGTGCTTCTTTTCACCTCCGTGGTGACACGTTTGTTCCCTCACTTCCTTTTCAATATTTTTTTGCATCAGATTTGTTTTCCTGTGTGGTCTTTATTATTCACTGAGGATATCAGGAGGGGAGGGGCTTTTAAATGTTTGGAGTGCTGCCCTATCTCAGGTATGGAGGAGGAGTCTATCAGTAGTTTCACCAGGGATCGGCAGGAAAAAGAAGTTCCCGGTAAGTAGAACTTTCTCCTTGCAAATGTACGGAGGGATTTATCAGTGTCCCCATTATGCATTTGCACAATTTCCTTACCCTCCTTCACAGCTTCTTGGCTTGCAGTGTTCATCCTTAAAAAGTACTTTAGTATGCCTTCTTCATTGGTGGTGCTACATGGAGCACTGGAGTGTCCTTTAGAGATGTAAACCACTCTGGCATCAATAGTGTTATGGAAAAGTGAGACACCTTCATTGGGGAGCATAGATAGAAGCAGAGTGAGGGTGCTGTTAGAGCTGAGGCACATCTATCCATCTAGCTTATTGGCCAGGACATTGGGGCACCTCTGCAGTGCCTGGAAATTTGGGACTACCCTGCTTAAAATAGGAGGTATGGGAGGTGTACTATAAGCCACCATAAATTGCTAACTTCAGAAAATTCTGGGTCAATAAAACACCTCTTTTGCCTTTTAAGGCCAAGCCCCCTCCCTTTCCATGCTCCCCTTTTCCTCCTTCTATCCCATTTGTGGCTTGGTTTAAGGTTTCTTTTTTTATTTTTTTGGTGTCCTGTAGACTTTTGTCCCATTATTATTCTGCTTTATGCTTTTGCATTTAATAGATTATAGTTAACGACACAATGTATTCAGGGTTTTCCTGTATTAATTTGGGCAGGAGTGACACCTGTTGTACCTTGTTTATCATAATCTTTATCTGTATTATTTCAGAGCAACACTATTCCTTGAAAGTGGAAGGCTATAGGAAAGCCATGTAGGTTGGATTTGCAGAAGGATCATCACCAGTTGTATAAATCCTTTGGTCCAGAGTTGAAACATCTCTCTTATTGGCCACACATTTTACTAGCTGTGTGAATTAATTTTTGGCTATTGGAGTTACAAAATTAGACTTCTGTATCATGTTTCTCTTCCCACTGTCTGCCTCTGCTGAAAGCATGAAATGTACTCAAGTAAGCTCCTTGCTTATGCACTGCAGTACTTCCATTGAAGTTAGTAGAGTAGTATCAGTCAATCGCATTGCTCAGCTAGCTTGGCTTCCACTGCTTTCATTGGCTTCATTGGGAGTGTGCATGGGCGTAGGAACTGGGGGGACGGGGGGGATAGATCCCCCCCAGTAACTCATGCGGGGGGGCGATAATGAAGAACCCCCCGCGGCGCTCAGCGGTATGTGATGTCATATGCCGCCGATCAGCGTTGAAGCCGCACGTATCGCGGCAGAGCAGCGAGACAGAGGCCTCGCGCTCCCACCACAGGACTGCATGGTAAGTGACCTACAAAGGGGGGTAGGGAGAGGGTAGCTAGTGAGAAGGGGGTAGAGAGAGGGTAGCTAGTGAGAAGGGGGTAGGGAGAGGGTAGCTAGTGAAAAGGGGGTAGGGAGAGGGTAGCTAGTGTGAGAAGGGGGAGAGGGGGTAGATAGTGTGAGAAGGGGTCAAGGGGTAGATAGTGTGAGAAGGGGAGGTAGAAAGTATGAGGAGGGGGTACATAGTATGAGAAGGGGGAGAGGGGGTACATAGTGTGAGAAGGGGGGATAAAAGTAACAAAAGGGTAGTAAGCATATTGAAATGAAGAGTGTGAATGAATTAATTAATATGTGGATGGATTGTGTGAATGAGTAAGAGAATGAATTAATCCACGTGTGGATGAATTGTGTGAATGAGTGAAATAATGAATTAATGTGTGGATGAATTGCTTTAATTATTTGTGAGCTGGGCTGTTTGGGGACAAAGTTGGCTCACGCTGGGCTGTTTGGAGACTAAGTTGGCTCACGCTGGGCTGTTTGGGGACAAAGTTGGCTCACACTGGGCTGTTTGGGGACAGAGTTGGCTCACACTGGACTGTAATTTGTTTGTGTAATCTGAGTGCTGGTCAGGTTCTATGTGTGGAATGTGGATGCAGGGGCTGGCCTTTGGGGTGTGCAACATGTGATCTATGCCTGTAATTTAGGGGGTTTCTATCTTTAATGCTGACTTTTTATGTGAATTCTAGTTGATTTATACCTGCAAAGCTGGGTTTATCTGTTATTCTGTTGATCCATATCTGCTATGCTATTTTTCCATACATTATTTATATATACCTGTAAATATAGGGTTTGTATGTTTTATTCAGTTAATCTATACATGCATGTGGGGATCAGAAGGGGGGAAAATGCTGTCCCCTCCAGATTTTTAGGGGTTCCTACTCCCATGGGAGTACGGTATTACATATGCAGGAAGCTTGCTTAATACATATCTTGGTTTTAGTAGAGCCAACCAGAGGAGGAGGAAAACAAGACCGAAAATGCATGCACTAATTTTATATGCAATAAAACCCATTGATAGCAATGCAAAAGGGTCGCAGCTATTCATTTTGCCATCATCACTACCTTACTGTCGATAAAACTGAAGTTTGCCAAAGAGCACCTTCACACTCCACAACGCTACTGGGAATATGTTTTTTTGACTGATGAATCCAAGGTTAAGTTGTTCGGGAAAATCACACATCAGTATGATTGGTGTAAAAAGGGCACCACATACTCCACATGAAAACTTTATCCAAAACTTTGCTGCCTCAGGGCTTGGACAGCTTGCAATCATTGAGGGGGCAATACATTCCAATGTTTATCAAGGTATCATGTCAGGGTGGCTGTATGCCAGTTGAAGCTCAGTAGAAGTCATGTAATGCAGCAGAAAAAGGACCCTAAACATCAAAACCAAAACAAATTAAAATTTTAAGTGGCTCCAAGAGAGCTGTTCACACCAGACATCCAATGAAGGTGGGTGAGCTTAAGCAGTTCTGTAAGGACAAATGGTCCAACATTTCTCCTGGATGTTGTTCAGGTCTGATATGGAGATACTGGAAGTACTTGTTTTTCTCTATACTTGTGACTTAGATGTAGATCAGATCACATTTTGTAAACAATGCAGAAGACCAGGTAATTCCAAAGGGTTCACTTAGTTTATTGCCACTGTGTATTTCCCTATTAGTATAACCAGTAACTTAAATGAGGAATGTTATTAAGGACCTTACATGTTCTAAGATTTATCTTCTGAAAGGATAGAAGGTTTTGCCCATATTGGATACTGCAACAGCATGTCAGTAAATAAAGGTGGAAGTGCAGTAAAACCACTTTATAGTCAACATATTGCTTGTAGTATAGCTAGGTAACTGCAGAGTATCTTTGTAGGTTTTATGAATTGACAAGGGAATTACAGTGGCTGCATTTGAATTATCTTTTTTTAGCCATGTTACTTTTGGTGTTAGAAAATGACTGTGTAACTCATAAATTATTTAAATGTTTTGCTGTTATAGAAGCTTGTGGTGGCAGAACTTTTTTAAGATGTGTAAGTAATATAGTCAAATAGCATTGTAGAGTGGATTTAATCACATCCTGACCTTTATGGTATGTTGCTATAAATCTAATTTGCTTGTCAATATTATGTGGTTTTTAAATTATTTAAAAGGAGGGTATCCCTACAACTATCTTCAAGCATTTTTTGGGGTACCTTTTGTCTCTAAAGCATCCCGTAGTAGGTCTGCTTTTTTTCTTTTCTTTCCAGGTTGTGGTTACATGCCCCTCCTGAGAATTGCACGTCTTAAGATATTGATGTTTTTACACATTTTTGAGTGTTGCAGAAGGGTTCCTAGATGTTGACATATATTGCACAGTCAAGCAAACAAAATGGACAAATACACATCTGTACTGCTCCTCCAAATAATTTACTTGTGTTCAGTTGATTTCACAATACTGAAAACTCACATTGTCAAAAACAGACATGCCAGAATAATTTTTAAAAAGCAATTTTTTATGAGCTACTGCATTGTTGTCTAAACTGTTTTGCTTATAAAAAAGGAAAAATGCTGCATTAACCCAGGAGAAAATTTGAGTATTTAGTTGGCTGCCAGTGCTAACCTACTACTTTATGTAGCAGTATATTTTATGCTCAAGGATAAATGGGGAACATTCGGAAGGGAGGCCACAAAAATGTTAAGAGACTATGTAGCTGTCATATGCACCAGTGCCCTTTATAGTTATTGTGATATTACTGGAATACTCTGATACTGGCATTCTTTTTGAATATCAAAACACCAAATGGTGGTGTAGGAAAAGGGTACCAGGGGTTAAGCTTCGATGTATGTTAACCAAAAATTTTAACAATTGTGACTACAGGTCTTTCTAAACTATTTTGATCCAGCACGGGGAGAAAGGAACGTATGAGGGTAACATTACGTCACGTGACCTTGCAGTGGTGTGAGCATGAATGTGTAATTTTGTGTGTGTGAGCATGAATGTGTAATTGTGTGTGTGTGAGAGAGCATGGATGTGTAATTGTGTGTGTAAGTATGTATGTGTCAGTAGGGAGAGATGAGGTGTGTATTAGAATAAATGTTTGCAAGTGGGTATGTGTAAGTGTGTTTATATATGTGTGAATGTATTTTGGAATGGGGGGACAAGAGGTTAAGAAGGCACAGACAAGTTGTTTGGGCCAATGTTGGCACATACAAGCTGTTTGAGGGCAATTATGGCACAGATAAGCTATCTGGGGGCACTGACATGCTTGGGGGCAAAGATGACACAGACAGGCTGTTTGGGGGTTAGGATGGCACTGATAAGCTGCTTCAGGCAAAGGCACTCAAGCTACCTGGGGCAAAGTTGGTTTTCACAAGTTGTTTAGGGCAAAAGTTGCAATGTTAACTGAAAGGTCCTTTTATTACGTACATGAGATTAAATCATTATATGTGTTCAGGGCTATAGAAGCTCCTGTGTAACTTTTTGATTAGTTTTTGAGAGTTTGAATTAGTAAAGCCTATTTTTGTGCATGGTACCTGTTCTTACCTGGAAAATTCCCTGTGTAGTCTGCTTGGATCTCTCTGCTTCTTGCAGGGAAAAGGCTAGCACTAGACAGCCTGAAGTTGATGGGGAGCAGTAGAAGTAGGTGGGGAGTAGGCATATCACGGGCAGATAGTGGTCATGGCTTCCCAACACTCCCCTACTGGAAAAAAAAGAAGCCGAACCGTAGAAGTAGGGCTTTACCTAGAGACTATGGGTCAAACCCAGATATTTCTATTGTAATTGTGTATTAGGGAGACCCAGGTAACTGCAGGTATTATAAATAAAAGTCATGTGAAGATATTTGCAGTGCTTTTAACTGACCAAGGTACTCTAACATCAGAGTCTTCTCTACAGACTGATTATTGGGTCTTTGGTCTTTTTTTGTCTCTAAACTCATTTCACTATGGAAAGGACTAAGAGATCATGCATGTGGAAAACCAGCAGTGACCACATCTGGTTTCCCATTTTGATCCGATCAATAGGACTGATTGTGTGCTCTCTGGTATGGGCATCTAAGAGGTCCCTCCTCGTGTGACCAGCTGTGTTATTATTGACCTTAAGGAGTCTTGGGAGGCCAAGTAGTGAGCTGGAAGAGCGGTGATATTAACCTCTTTGGTTTTGAGGAATAGCTGCTAAACAATCCAAATATGTGTATGCAGTTATAAAGAGTATGAAAATACACATAACATAGGTGTGCTCTAGATGAGGACAAGACCAAAATCATTATATCCAATAAATACATTAACCTGTAACCACAATTTGCAGGAGCAAAAACAAACAAAGCATTTGCAAAAACACAATACAAAATACTGGTCTATCACTAACGGTAGGAGGAACAAGTACATTTTTTTTTGGCTTACCCTGTGGGCTTTAAGCACCAGGAAAACGCTAAAATTATAGTAAGCGCCAAATTAAGGCGTAAAACGCGTAAAGCGTTTGTTCTGCCACCTACTGTTTGAATCTTGTATGGGCTTTGAATAGGCATCCATGCCTAAAGCTAAAGAAGTATTATTTGGAAAAAGAAAACTAAATTTGGGTTCCCACCATGATTATCATGATTATGTAATCTGAATTAAAATAATAACAGTAAAAATATTTTTTTCTAGGTTTGTATGACGATAACAGATTTTTGTTTTACATTGCAGTGTTTCAGCTGCTTGTGGCACCTCTGTTTTACATGAGTTATTCCACGGCCACATCTCACAGCTCTGTCAACGCACATATTTCTGCTCTTCCTAAAGCACATTAGTCACCCTTCTGGTACACAGGCTAGCAGGACTCTGAGGAGATGCATCACACTGCAGCATTTCAAAAAGTTGCTAAATTGCCTTTCTTTTTTCCAGGGGGATTTGTCTAAAGTTGTAAACCCATATCCTCGTCTATGTCTAGTATTAATGGCTTATTGATCAGGGAGAGGGGAGGGAAACGAGGAGGGAACCCTTGACCTCTAGCTGTGCCTTAGCTCAGATCTGCATGTTGCACGCCATGCAGAGTGATATGAACATGGTGCCTGACAGACTGTTTGCCACAGAGGTGCTTGTCCCTTGTCAAAACACGCAATGGCTGGCATATGTCCTTGAGGGGATGATAGGGTGAAGGAGAGAGGCTACCTGAGCCGTTTCTAAAAGAGAAGCACCAACTCTAATGCATCTAGAAAGAAATTTGTCAGATTGTGTCCTTGAGAAGGCAATATACTGGGAAGGAGCAGTATATACAGCATGGCTTACTCAAATATATATTGAGTAAAAAATGTGTATTAAGTGAATGTGTATTAAGTGAATAAAAGGGGAGACCCCTCTATTATTCAAAAACAAATCTATTAATAGTGAAAATCAGTGATGATTACCGATCTTATCGCTATCGGTGGAAATAATGTGAAGAAATAATTAATATTCAATATGTAGAAGTTTGTAAACAGAGCAGCTAGTCCTGGAGAGGTGTGGAATTCCTCTTGACAAGGTAAAACCTATGGTGACAAGAAATTAACTAAAGAAAGACAGCGCTCAAACAATATGTAGATATAAATAGATATAATTTATTAAAAGAAAAGAAACAAATATTACGCAAGTAAAAAATAAATGTTAAAAATACATTTGAAACAAAAAAAACATTAAAGACATACAATAATAGACAAAAAAAATAATTTATAAATACTAGGGTTAATATGGCCAAAGAATATATAACTGAAGTAAAGACAATCAATAAACAGTACAAGAAAAAATATATAAAACTCACTGTAGAATAAGTTATGCCTGGCCAGGCTGGCCCCAAATGCAGGAATAATAACTAACGTATTTTTAAACTTGTGGACATTAGCATTTTCAAAATTTTTACTATGTCCTTGTATAGCTGCAATTCCCCTCTTCCTTATTTAGTGTACCCACACAAATTATATTAACCTTATTAACATGTTGATGACTGGAGGACATCCCCTGCCATCATGTAGTTCGATGCAATGCCGACCACATGAAGGAATGGAATGTCGTTAGTAAAAGTCTTCAGTGCGATCAACTTTGCGCGACATCACTGCAATTCTTGCTGTTGCTGGGTGCCTCGATGCACCTCTGACTTTGTGATTGGTCATCACAGCGAGCACAGGGCTTGCATCACAGAAATACTATTTAGAATGTTAGCTCTGCTCCTCTCTTACTCACAGTTCTGTTGTGAGGCGAGAGAGGCAGAGAAACATTGTTACATACGTAAATCCTACAAACTCTGTAACTCTATCATGGAAACAAGTGAAAGCTATTCACAATTCACAAAATAAGAACTGGGGTGCACAAAAAATGACAGCAGGTGCTCTCTAAACTGATGAGTCAAAACTTAAAATATTTGGCTGTAGCAGGCGGCAGTTTGTTCCCCAAAGGACTGGAGAGTAGCACAAGAAGAGGTGTCTGCAGACAACAGTAAAGCGTAGTGGGCTTGGGGCTGTGTTTCTGCAAATGGAGTTGAGGATTTGGTCAGAAATAATGGTCTCCTCAATGCTGAAAAGTACAGGCAGATACTTATCTATCATGCAGTATCATCAGGGAGACATCTGATTGGCCTCAAATGTATTATTCCGCATGACAGCAACCCCAAACATACAGCCATGACATAAAGTCATTAAGGATTGTCTTCACCATAAAGCAGAATACAGGATCCTGGAAATGATGGTATGACCCCCGCAGAGTCCTGATCTCACCATCATTGAGTCTGTCTGAGATTAAAAGAGAGAGAAGCTGAGGCTGCCTAAACTTAGATTCGTTCTCCAAGACTTTTTTTCTGTTCACTTACCTTGCATTTTGTTAAATGATTAAAAAAACTAGTACCATGTCCCATTTTGAAACTATTTTTAATTTACAGCATTTTTTCACACCTGTCTGAACTGCGAACCATAAAAATATTGTTTAAGGAGACCAATAATATGCTCATAACACAACTTCTAGCTTTCCAAGCTTCTGGTCGTACCTCATGACTCCAGATTCTTTACTTGATGAATTGTGAGTTTTAAGAAAAATTCTAGTACGCAAAGCAGAAAGATCAGCCAAATTCATATGACACATAAAAATCTGGCATTTGATAAATATACCACGGCAAATGCATCAGTTACACATCTCACAACACGAGAAAAGCTCAGCACAGTAAAGATGATCTCTTGCCATCTTAGCTTGTATCATAACTACAGTAAATCCTTTAATTGAAGTTACCTGTGGCTTCCACTTTTTGTTTGTGATTGTAATTGTTTTGGAGATATTTAGTTTAAAAGTTAATCTTCTGGAAGTTGAGATCTCTTTCTCTGACAGGGTCAGCATTATCTGAGCAGTTTCCTGTCCTGTTTCTCTCTTATAATGGCTACCTGAACCAAAAAACATCAGTCAGAATCCTAACAAGATGGGGGGGGTAACTTAACGGGGACAAAAATGTATGCAGGTTCGCAGAACAGGAAGGTGGCTGCTCCAGTGGTAAATGCCTATGGTCAGCTATGCTCATTAAAAGAATGATGGGAGTTGTGGCTCACAATAGGTTGCACGAGAAGTAAAAAGGCTGATACTTGTGAAAATTTATATTTTTCGTATAAACTGTCGGTTTTATACTGTATTATGTAGTATATTATGTAGTGTGTCCTGTATATTTTAAAAAAAAATCCAGAGGCCTATTCATGTAGGGTATTTCCGAAATATGGAGATGCAGCTGAATATGTTTTGTTGGGGTTTTTCATGGTTATATGTAATCTATGCAAACAATCCTAACAACATGGAAAGATTGGTGGGAAAATGAATGAAAATTAACATTACGCATACCTGCCAACAGTCCCGAATTGCCCCACTGCCCGCCCATTTCCACTTTAAATGCTGGTGTTTGCCGCGATGTCAGTGAGAACACCTCCTGACATCAGTAGGAACACCCCCGACGTCAGCAGGCCCGCCCAGTGATGGCAGCGGGACTGCCCCTGTGGGCCGTCCTGGCTGCCTCCTGCAAGGGCAGGCTCTGGGTAGCCAGAGCCCAGAAGTTCCCAGGTATGGAGATTGGTGACCAACTAGTTGCATAAGTGTCTAAATGCTCCTAGTGAATGTTAAATTTGGAAAAGGGAAAGGGTGTGTTGTAAAACAACCTATGCATGCTGTTTTTTTTTCAAATTCAAGGCTCTTACGTTAATATATTCCCAGGTATTTTGGTAAACTGAACTGGTTTGCAGCCCATTTTTATTTTTAAATAATTAAAAACTATTGTTTTTATTTCAACAGTTTTCATTATGTTAATGCATTATTCATACTAAATGTTGCACTATACATCTAAAAATGGTATCAAAAGAAATCTGTCCTTGAAAAAATGATATATCTGGGAGGGTTTCTGTGGGGTTTTTTGCCCATTCATCCAGTAGAACATTTATGAGGTCAGGCACTGTTGTTGGACGAGAAGGCCTGACTTGCAATGTCCATTCCAGTTCATCCCAAAGGTGTTGGATGGGGTTGGCTCTGTGCGGCCAGACAAGTTCTTCCACACCAAACTCATCCAACCATGTCTTTATGGACCTTGCTTCAAGGCAAATTTGGCCTTCTTTGCCAAATCTTCTCTCTGTGAGAAGCCCAAATATTATAATACATGATTTCATGAATATACATATATATATATGTAAATGGGTTTAGCCGTACAGTACATGCCTTCCAAATGTGGGACAGTCCTGACTTTGCCACTCTACGTCTGTCCCGATTTTTCTTCTCTGGTGATACCGGAAAATGCCTACTGCACGAATGCAGAATTGTGCGCATGCATAATAACGCTTTTAGTTTGATTGACACTCTACCTACCAAACTCACCACCACCCTGATGTCCCTATTCGCAAATGTAGAAGTTGGGACTTATGTGTATATATATATATATATATATATATATATATATATATATATATATATATATATACACACACACACATGTATATATACATATAAATATGTATTTTGAGCCACATATTTCTATGGTAACTTAAAGGAGAATTTCCATTATAAAACATGCAGTAACTGACATGAACATGAAGAAAGTAAGAGTTCAAATCTCTGAGCAGGGATTTCACAGGTCCAGGCTCAGGGTATAAAATCCTTAAAGGTATACACACCCTTTTTATTTAATACTGCCCTGCGTTATAAATAAATGATGATAGTATGAATAATCAAAAGCGATAAATGTGTTATCCACGTATGTTTTACATACGTAAGGGTTATCATTGTAAACCTTTATATGTAACAATGAAGATGATATATAGCTTAGGACCTACTACATATATAAACATATAAAATGAAAACTTAAAACATGATATTTATCAGTACTATTCATCCACAGCTTTTGGCCTCTGCAGACTTGATTGGTTAGTACCTGTTTAACTCCATACCTGCTGGGTCAGAATATTTTTTTCCAGAATTTAAGCACATTGCGTATATCTGTTCCCCCTTCTGTTGCACCTTTTTGGTAATCTCCCCCCACCACCACGTTCCGTGCAGCTCCTGAATCCCCCAATAATTCCTTGCAGCTGGATTGCGGTAAGGCAGTGATAAGACTTTTCTGTGTGGGAGAGTAGCAATTGGATGGAGGGGGATGAACATAGCTACTGACCAGAAAAACTCCCCCTGACATATGGAATATATTGTTTTCTGAAAGTGCATATGCAGAGCTTGCTCCAGTGTGATTCTCTGGCTGAATGTCGCAAATATGTGACATTCTTGTACCTTCTTATTGATATACTTATGTACAGCGCATCACCTGCAAATCCTCCTTACCTTTGAGGCTCTTGAGCTCACATCCTATATTCCATCTCTGATGTCCTGCTATTTACCTGTAGAACCTCTGTGCCCCATCTTGACTAAAGACAAACTATAGTACTTTACTAAAGCACTAACAAGGACAGACAAATACCCCTTGAATGAACCGAATCAAACTTAACTTGGCATATTTGTGCATACATTTCCTCACCAACCCTTTGGATCTCCATCAGAGTGGAAGGATTCTCCAGTGACATCAGCGATGAGATCCCGGGAAAGTGAATGTTCGGCCCTTAACTTACCATAATGTGGAAGCACTTACTTTGAGCTCTGTCACATTGTCACTCAGCTTGAGACCATACATATTGGGGATCAAAGGGTGTCTGACTGGCCTAAGGGGCTGTAAAATCAATGGTGTTCTGTGCTGCTGCAGCAAAGACCACCATTGCAACTCCCATCTGGTCACCTTGCAACACTCTGAAGCTGAGTGCCCCAAGGTGGCTCTTTGAGTATGATGGACATGTGGTCCAAGACCATGCTCCTTCCTGGCATTGGCCTGACCACACCCGAGCCCACTTCTAGCTTGATTTGGACACCTAAAATGTTGAGGTGTATGGCATTATGAAGGATGAACCTCAGTTTCTGGTCCAAGAATGACCTGAATGGTCTTTTAAAAAGGAGTTATAAATTAGGGTCTGTGGGATTCCTATCAGTTCCTAGTTTCTTTGAATTAAACTGGGTGGACAGACTAAATTAAAAAAAAACACATACCACCATACTTAAAATACATAGTTATATTGATGGAGCCTATATTTGAGAAGGTACAATCGGCCTCCTCTGAGAGACCAGACTTGTCTGTTTGCTATAAAAAAAATTATGACCACTTATTTATTAACTCCCTTAATGTTACCTTGAAATCAATTAATTTATTAAACTTTGCTCCAGTCAGTTGCCCTGAAGGGTTAATGGGTAACAGTCCCATGCCTGTTCATATCCATATACTGTATGCACAGTTTTTTTTAATATGTCTAGCTAGATGAACGCCAGGTTGCCTTGTCCTGCAAGTTGCATGCAATGTGTATGAGATTAACCTATACATCAGTGAGTGATTTTCTAATTAAGTAACTTTCCATTAAAATGTTTGATTATTACTTAAAATATTCACAATATTAATATAACAAAATAAGTTTCATGTTGTTTCATGTGTTTATTTACAATTGGCCACGTACATGGAAACTACTGATTTTATTCGAAGACATTGATCACTGTCCCATAATACTAAAGACATAATAGCTAGATGATTGGGAGGGTCTGTATACACTCCACTCCTACTCCTCCTTAACTAAGAAAATCCACTCCCCTGTCTGGTCTTTTAGGCAATGCAGATGTTTATAAAAATTCTTTCTGCCAGTAAGAAAAATGGACATCCTCCCCGCTCTCCTTTACTCTTCACCCCCTCCTGCTCTTTTCTCTTCTGCTTCTCTTGAAAGTTCTCCTGTGCTTCTCTTAAAAGATTGACCATTGCTGACTGCTTCCTTTTTCTGGTGCTGTCCGCAGTGTGTTGTCATTTATCATGATCCCCATACTGCAGCCACACACCCATATGGAACTAGTTCAGTTAGACTGAGGGGAGGGAACCACTAGGTAACTTCAGGAGCTTGAAAGAAAGCCTTGGACCTTCCCACTGGAGGGATCTGCTAATCATCAAACATAGCTTAGGTCTGTACAATGTTGCACCATTGTTCTTTAAAGACTTGTGTGTGTCTTTTAACCTGAACTGAACCAGTAGTGTGCAGTCAGTAAGTATCATAGACAATCTACAGCTTTCAGTTTACACTCAGCTTTTATTGCAAAGAAAACCGTCTATTTTTTCTACAATGTAGGAAATATAGGTTCTTATTCAGTATAAAGATATTTTAATCCAAATGCTTTAAACTTTGTTTAAAAACAGGTTTTTTCCTATTTTATTTTAAAATTCGGTTATATGAAGGTTAACGCAAACCTCCTAATATTCAGGTTAGTTGCCCGGGTGTGCCAGTTTATCGCATGTTCAGTGACAAGAGCTGATTAACCAAAAGCACAGTCATGAGAAATTCTTTAACCACACACACGCTACATGGCAGAATTTGGTTATTTTATCACGTAAATTTTGTCATTGTAAACTTGATTTTAGAGGACTGGGTGTAAGTCATTAATAAAAATGTATGTTTACTTTCATTGAGAGCAAAAACTTCCCCATAAACAACATTAGTAAATAATGCCATCCCATGACAATATCTGCAAATCACGGGACTCTTATTATTGCAGGTTATTTCTATTGCAACATAACAGGTAATACTAGAAGGGACGAATGGCTCTTAACTAGTGATAATTTATGTTTTTCAATGTATAGGGATGTAATGAGACTGTTAATTATTACTTACTGTACCTGATACCTAGGTATGTGGATCATTTGCTTCATAAAAAAGGAATGTGGCTGTTTTTATCAGTTTTCTTTGCTCCTCATGCCTAATTCTTCTTCTTATTATTATCTTTTATTTATATAGCGCCAACAATTTACGCAGTGCTTAATACAATACATATATTCAAGGGGTATGATAAGACGAGAATTGACAGACTAAGACAAACCGATACATTAGGTGGAGAGAGCTAATCATTACACACTTCCCTGTTGTCCACCTGGCAGCTTCAATAAGGCATTATGTAACTTTAATATCTCTCCATGGCTTGTTATTTGGAATTAGCTCAGACTAGACCAGGATAGCCTTTCCCTCCCTCCCTATCCATCCTTGATACATGTACAAGTATAAGTAGTGAAATGTTTGTTTATTCTGCAATAACTGCCAGAAGTATACTTGCTACCTGTCCAAGTTTCACATGATAATACCAGAATAAAGATATAATACTAATCCTTGATTTACTTTTCTATGTCTTGTGAAATGCTGGGCCATTGGCCATATGATTCCACATTTTACAGAGGTGGAATGGACAGCCTTTGGACACATACAAATGACTGATTGGTGCACTCAGCATGGCCCTGGAACCCAGTGGAATGCATGAAGGAGGGACACTATTAAGCAGGGAGGGACTGTCATCACTAACACACATACACGCTAACACACACACGCTAACATATACTCACTCCAGTGCACAGACACACCAATGTGAGCTAATGCGCTATTACCACGGGTTAATAACTATAACATAACTATTATAACTGAGTATATCATCATATTATTTGACCTTGATGTTCTTCACTTCCACAAGCAAGCCAGCCTTGTTTGGGTAACCAGGACCAAGCCAGAGTTGATGGTCTGTGCATGGTCATGATGATGTACGGGATGAAGTTTGAGTAACAATTCTGAGTATGTGCTGGGGATTCTAGACTATGGATCAAACTGTGCAAAGAAGAAAGTAACTGACACTGACACTTTTTTATGCAGCTGTCTGTGAGTTCAAGTGTTATCACTAAGCCGGTTGAAAGGTTTTCCTCACTCGTCTTTTTTATTCCTACCTTTTTGCTCTCATCTCCTTTCTTTTTGCTCTTCCCTTTCTCTCTTTTCGCCCATTTCCATCTCTCTGTTTTTTTCTAGTCCCCTTTTACTCTTTTTTTTATCCATTCTCTCTCCTTTACTTTTTCTCTTTTTTCCCCCAATATTTTCTGTTCTATTTTTCCTTTCTATGTTCCCCTTTTCTTCTGCCATTTTTCTTCCCTTTATTGTCTCTACATTTCCTTATTCTCTTTTCGTATCGCCTTTCTGTCTTGTCTTCCATTTTTATTTTATTTCTATTGTCTCGAATCTATGTTCCCAGTACTAAACCAAACACCTCAATGGTAAAACCACACCTGGACACCCTGACAGTACCCTGGCCATACCCCCAGGCACAACCTTTAAAACATTGTCCAGGAACCATCTTAGCAAAAGGGGGACTCAGAAAACGTGAGCCTAGAATATTATGGCCATTTATTTGGGGATAAGGAAATTACAATTCAGAGGTGAGTCCAGCCCCCACTGATGTCTAGGTGTAGTATTTTGGAGAACATCCCCTTATTGTTTTATAGTTGTCTGCATAGACAAACGTGCTACATCACCATCATGCTGCACTTATTCTTAGAGACTTAATCACCAGGATATTATATTATTAATATAAAATTGGAAAGTTTCAAGCTTTCACAAGAATTGCTATTTCTAAATAATCCACCACATAAGCATTTTAAAGGATATCTTTTAAGGGATTAAAACAAACATTAATTTAAGAAATTGGTGTGTAGCCCCATGTTTACACTTATCCTGTCTCCTATTCCCGTCTTCCATATTCCCTTTGTGTTTTGTTTATATTCAGATGGTATCTTTATGGTGCTTTTTAATTCTGCTTTCCCATCTTTTTTATATTTTACAATTTTTTTTAGTATTCCATTCTCTCCTTTTCAGAGGACTTGCTTGACCTTTCCAAACACTGCGGCTTCTGCGTTGCTCTGAAGGCTGTATTCTTCTGATATCTCTGCAGTTTATGTCATGCAGACTATATTCCCTGTTACCCAACCGCCTTCCTTTTTTTTGAACGAGGCAATGGTTTGTTGGTTGCACCTAAACTGGGAGGGGTTGTGGGTCTCTGTGGTTAGCTTGGGCCTTTCTCTCATCATCACAGCATTCATAAGATCGAGAATACATTCCATGCTTCCTTGTTCTTAGCTCATGTTGGCAGATCCATTGCTGCCTCTCTTTTCGAGTGCCCCCCTGAGAGATAGTTGTGGTTTTCCCTGTTTCTCCATCCATATGCGTGCTCAGACTTAGGAATCCCAAAGAGGCATTGAGCAAAGCTGCCTTAACCCCCTGCTGCTCTAAAGTGTCGTTAGCCACTTGCTCGGAGATGCAATTTAAAGGGATAAACTCTGTTTTGTACCTGTTAACTAACATTGAGTTTTTTTATGTCATGTGCATAAAGCATATTCTGTCTAGGTTTAAATGAACTTTATACACAGCAAACCTCGGGGTTATGTATAACAAGGTTATATATAATATGGAAAGTGGTCTGATATCCATAGCAATTGTTTGTTGCGGCTATACATGTTGACTGCACCAGAATTGCACCTTAGACTGTACATGTATATATATATATACACACACGTAAAATATATTTAAGCAGGGGCGTACCTAGAGTATTTGGCACCCGGGGCGGATCCTGTAAGTGGCACCCCCCCCCAAATGTAAAGACATCTACAAAATTATGTTGGCAAGAATATTTATTGCACCAATTTGTAAACTGTATGTCAACTGTAAACAACAAGAAATCTGAAAAAATAAATTAATAACTTATAAGTAAAATAAATATGCTTAAATACCATTTACTGAACATATAATAGTGCTTTCTTTAATAACCCCCCCAAAAAAACAACAAACACAACAAGTTTCTAAGAAGACCTAACAAATGAGTGACAAACATTACAAATTAAGTACTGGCTAAGCAGCTAAAGACACTATAAACTAAAAAAAATTCTGATATTATAATCAGGGGTCACCATAACATTGTTCTCTTTTTATTTAAGCATTTGCATATATAGTGGTGTTGCCATGTCGACTCATGATTATATATATATACCATATGAACCAGACACTGACTGTGGTATAGCATGACACCTATCACTATATACTGAGCCAGGCAGTGACGGTGGTACAGCATAATGCCTATCACTCTATACTGAGACAGACATTGACGGTGGTGCAGCTTAAGTAATTTCATTATATATTGAGGCAAACATTACAGTGAAACAGCATAACTCCTATCACTATACACTGAGCCAGATACTACAGTGGAACAGCATAACACCTATCACTATAACTGAGCCAGATATTGATGGTGGTACAGCATAACCGCTATCTTTATATACTGAGCTAGACACTTATAGTAGTACAACATAACTATCATTATACACTGAGGCAGACATTGACAGTTGTGCAGCACAACTGCTATCATTATATACTGAGACACGCGCTGACAGTAGTACAACATAACTGTTTCCATTATATACTGAGGCAAGCGCTGACGGTGGTACAACATAACTGTTAATATATACTGAGGCCCACATTGCCGGTGATACAGGATAACACCTATCACTTTATACTGAGCACACATTGACGGAGGGGCAGCGTAATCCATATCACTATACCTTGAGCCTGACATTTACAATAATGCAGCATAACCCATATCACTATATACAAAGCCATTGATGTGGTGTAGGCCTACCACTTCAGTGTCTGGCTTAGTATATAGTGGTAGGGGTTATGCTGCATTATTGTAAATGTCTAGATCGATGTATAGTGATAGGGATTATGTTGTACTGCCCTCAACTGCAGATCAGGGGAAGACTGTGAGAGTCAGTACAGCCTTCCCTTCTTCTGACTGCACCGTGACATCGGGAGGTCCTCTCCCCGTAATCATCCCCAAAGTCCATTTGTCCCCTACGTCACTAAACCACAACTCTCTTTTAATTACTCCCTGTAGTTCAGGTATAGATCAAATAAACAACACATGGAAACAGCACGTGCAACTGAATAAGACATAAATATCCTGTATTTACAGGTATACATAAATAATGTATGGAAACATAGCATTGCAGGTATAAATCAACAGAACACACGAACCCAGCATTGCAGGTATAGATCAACTGGAAATCACTCAGCACTGAAGGTATAGATCAAATAAACAACACATGGAAACAGCACCCCAGGTATTGATCAACTGAATAAGACATACAAATCCTGTATTTGCTGGTAAACATAAATAATGTATAGAAACATAGCATAGCAGATATAGACCAACACATTAACACACAAACCCAGCTTTTCAGGTATTGATCAATTGGAATTCACATAAAAACTCAGCATTAAAGTTATAGATAAAACACCCTAAATTACAGGCATAGATCACAGATTGCACACCTCAAAGCCAGCGTCCACATTGCCCACATAGAACCTGACCAGCACCCTGCGGTGGGGGTGCAAGGCCTCTGTCTCCCAGCTCTGCCACTGTACGGAACAGTATAGAGTGATGGGAGTTATGATGTACTTTTAGAGCATAATTAGATCATGAAAAAGACATTGGAAATGGTACAGCATAACACCCATCACTCTCACACATTTACCAATCAACATTTACCAATCCACAGATTCCACACATACCAATCCACAGATTCCACACATACCAATCCAGATTCCACACATACCACACATACCAATCCACAGATTCCACACATACTAATCCACACATATACCAATCCACACATATACCAATCCACAGATTCCACACATACCAATCCACACATATACCAATCCACAGATTCCACACATACCAATCCAGATTCCACACATACCACACATACCAATCCACAGATTCCACACATACTAATCCACACATATACCAATCCACACATATACCAATCCACACATATACCAATCCACACATATACCAATCCACAGATTCCACACATACCAATCCACTCTCACTGTCACTCAGTCTTAATGAATGATTTCCTACCTTCTTTTCTACTTCTTTTCTTCTTACAGCAGTCTTTTCTTTTTACAGCAGTCTTCCTCTTCGCTCCTCTTCTTCTGTCTTCTTCCGGGTCAGAGGGCACTGTGGGCGCGGCTTCAGTGCCGCCGGGGTTTGTTGTCAGATCCCGGCGGCACTGAAGCCGCGCCCACAGTGCCCTCTGCACAGCAGCAGTTGCAGCGCGGATCGCAAGGGAGCAGAATCGGAGGTCTTTAACAGACCTCCGGCTCCCTTGAGTGATTTTAAGCCGGTTCAAGGGAACCGGCTTAAAATCACTCAAGGGGGCCGGAGGTCTGTTAAAGACCTCCGATACCGCTCTCTTGCGAGCCTGCTCCTCCAGCGGCGGACATTACTGTCCGTCTCTGGAGGGGTGCCGGGTGCCGGCAAGTTGGCACCCCCCTGATGAGCGGCACCCGGTGCGGACCGCCCCCCCCGCCCCCCGCTAGGTACGCTACTGTATTTAAGTAAGTGTGTGTGGCTGACATGCACATTTTATCACAAATGGATGGAATGTCATACTTTGATGTGTATGATGGCTCAAATCAAAGTAAACCCTTTGCACTAGTGGATTTATATACATTATCATTATAATTAATCCAGGGAATTGTGCTGGGTTTGCCTATACTATAAACCCTTGTGAATGATTTATTACTATATGTGTATATTTAAAGAACAGTTTGTATTCATAAAGTACATTTCAAAAGCTGTTGCAGTACAGCTGTTCCGGACATAACATTACACCATTTCTGGAGTGGAATTTCCAGAAAAATTGCTACGAATCAGAATCTTCTGTGCTAATTGTGCCTCGGAAAAAGATCAAGAGTGATGTAAAGATAATATCAAACACCATTGATAAATTGACATGCAGCAAGAGTTTCTTTCGTCATCTTTTTTGACTGTGACATCACGCATTGGAAAAAAGAAGGCGGACGTGTGCACAATACAGGTGGCAGTCGGCAGCCAGGGTTTGAACTGCAATATCTGGTTGCAAGGAAGCAAGTGCAGCCACCAGAGCTGCAACTAGGGATCGTCATACTTGGAGCAAGCTAAATGGAAAGTGCTTTTAAACCAGTCCTACATTTTATGATAAAAATGTATATTTATTTATGATAAAACCATAAACAAAAAGGTAAGGGCACGGTCAGGGGATTGTTACAATATAAAGATGTCAGCACCCTCTTTACATTGCTTCTTCACTAACTGTGAGGTTCTTGTACTTCAAGGAGAATTAAATAAAACATTTGGAATGTAAACTTTCCACAAAAAATGAATCTGTTTTATTAAGATGTTATGTCATGTTTGAGACTAGTGATGAAAGTTTTTGCCGAAAATAATATCCAAACTTAAGCAGCTGAGGAAGATCTCCAACTTGAACACTAACAAGGAAAAACACAGAGCTGTGTTTTAATGAATGCAGTAAGGGCTCCCCCACAAGTACTTCTAACCAATACATATTTGGCCAGTGACACTTTACAACGTGTCCCAAGACTAGGTATTAGTTTCATTATTTTTGCTATTTTTCGTTTATTTTAAAAGCTTGAGTTGCTTTTTTCCCCTCTATCACTCCATTCCTTGTTGCCTCCTTGCACTTTTTGGAACCCCATTTCCTGCTTTTTTTATTCCCTCCCCAAGTTACAGCCCTGGTAGCTGTTATTGGGCAAATTGGTCTGTTAAAATGACATGGGCAAGGCGCTTCAAGGAAAAAGGAGAAAATGATTGCTGTTTTTGTGGCGGAATAAGTCACTATACACTTCTGCAGTGTCTAGTGATTTGAGTTTCTTGTATGTTCTTGGTTTTTGTTCTTTATACATGACCCAACAAATATAGTGAGTTTCCCATGAACCCTTCACAGAGAGACCACACGGAAAAATATATTATCTTTTATTATATAACAATGTCAATAACACAACAGTCAACAAAACTAGCATTATCTTTTTGTGTGTGGAGAGGGGCATGACTTGGATTCACTGCTTTAAAATAACATGAGTTTGGGTTAGCTGAATGAATAAGGTTTAGCCTTTCCAAGTGCAAGATTAGTATGGGGTGAAGGAAACATCAGGAAGGAAGATAGAAAACTATTCTGATACTACAGCAATGTGGCATTGTTTATTCAGATTTCTTTTACCAGATGGAAATGTCTACTTGACTGCTAGGGCAGGCACCAATATGAGATTTATAAGCAAACTGTTGTGCTGGCCCAAGTACACATATGATTGTGATATGTTGGGGGTTATTGCTATAAAGCTATTATTTCCACTTACTAGAAAGAATTTGACTGGTAAAAGTAGTAGTGTTTTAATTGTAGACCTGAGTCCCAAAGATGAGGGTTATCTAGCCTTCCTTATAGGATAAAGGAGTTAGGGACTTGAATTTCACTTACTAACTCGTTTATACCCTCTGCTCATTTTGATCTATTGTGAAGCATATTTTGTTAATTTTTGCATTTATCAACCATGCCTTTATTTTTTCCATGTTTTTTTTTTATTTTTTGAGCACACATGGGCTCACTATTAGTCAATGTGCTTGCTGTTGAATGGCCAGTATGCTGTCAGACAGAACCATGCTCTTCTTCTAGCTTCAGGTTTGAGAATATTTAGAGGTATGCAGCCTTGATCATGGGCTGAGTTCAGTAGGGTCCCTTCACACCTGACATCCTGCCAAGTTTAGTGCTTTAAAAGCTCAATTAAACTGAGAAATGTGTCCCCAACTCAATTAACCAACAGAGTTTCTGACATTAATAGGGAATCAGCCTCTATCATACCAACAAAGCTGAGCTATTCATTGAATAGTGAAATTGCCAAGTGCTTGCAACTGTATACACTGGAGCGGCATCAAAGCCCAGCATTAAGTACACAGATACATGCATCTGTTCTCTACAAACCTTTCAGTGCCAGGTGTGCGATACATGCAGTTCCTTGCTTACCTTTATGACAATCATAACTTAGATATATGCTGTATCTGATTAATGAAAATTCACCTTGAATCTGAATATCCATTTGGCAATTTACTGCCAGGGTATTAAGCATCAAGGTCAATGGCATGCTGACATTTAAATGTTCACTGTAGGTTTCTTATGGTTAGGTGGCTTGGAAATACATGAGTAGGATATCACCATTTATGTGCATGTTTTTGTTTAGTAAGTGCATGTGTTGTTCTGGTTGACTTCTGTGCTCATGTAAGAATATTCTTAAATCAAAGTGTTGTAAGCTTTTGAAAACTAGGCATTGATTTACCTATAAGTTAACATTTTAAAGGTACTTATCTGCAGTTGTTTATTTTATATTTTTCTTTACTGTTCTTTTAAGGCTTTATAAAGAACACACGTGGGCTACTGGAACCTGGATGGATTGGTATGTGACACAGTCTATGCCCCTCTCCAGCACAACCTTCATGTCTCCAATAACCCAGACCTTCTACACATTTTATACTGACTGTTACAGCCTCCTACATCACACTGTGTAACACACTGCAAACACCAAATATTTTGGCAGAGCCATGCAGGTGAATACATGAAGTGCATCACTGTTTTGTTTAGCTGTCCTTGTCCTTTCACATGTAGGCCACTTTTGGAATAAGCCCGCTGCATGAAGTGCCAAGCTACAGGGCCATCTTAAAGTAAATCTTGTGTCCCGATTCATTTCAGGAAGATAGTCTACCCAGCGTTAATCACCATCTCATTTGTGATTCCTCTTGGGGTAAGCGATAGGAAGAATACAAAAGAATTGGGTGAATGTTTCTGAGGTTATCAGGAAATAAGGTTCCAGCACACAAATGATGGCATCCTTTCAACACATGTCCACCTTTGCAAGGTCCTTTGCCTAACAACAACCTTCTCACTATGTCTCTGTACTGTTAGCTGTTGTCACTCCAGTCTGGCACCATACCCACCCCATGGACAGAATGGTACTGATGTGGGGAGAGGGTCCGGGGCACACCATGAGGGTAGATGAACTCAGAGGTCTGGAGTGCGGCTGGCTGTTGTAACCCTGATTGAGGTGCACACTGCCTTACTATGGCCTGATGAGAAGATTGATGTTGGAACATTGAGTGGGAATCCCCAGGCTGAGTGCCTGTGTGGTTTCCCAGTCTGGGCATTAGGGAACTGGAGGTGAAATGAGCAGAGAAATGTTGATAGGGCAGTCTCTCCATTGGCTGCATCCCACTGCCTACTGTGCAACTGCTGTAAGAGGGCACACTTGGCCAGCTGTTGCAGGAAATGTCCTCTAATGCGGGCACAGGTTCTGTAGCTGGAGCTGAACTGGCGTACATGCAGGCCTGGCGCTGGGCAGACTCTGTACGGAAGGAGGTGGAAGTGGATGAAGAGGATGAAGGTTGTTGGTATCCCGAGCGATAATATGGGTCTTCCTCGCTTGGAGATGTGTCCATGTACGGCTTCTTATAAGAGTGTTCAGTTGAATCCTCGCTCACTGTGGAGAAAAAATTAATACATAAGAGTGTAATCGATCTGTATTATTGGGAGAATATTTAAGATCCCACATTTAGGAGACACGGGACTCCATTCCTCACGCAACCTGACTGTGTCTTAAGCAAGTTGATATTCCATCCTTTTTAATGTAAATTAAAATGAAAAACATGATAACAGTTTTCATTTTCAAACTACAATGCTCTTATGAGTGTGACGTTCCATGCTGTCAAAAAAGTGGCCCCAAAACACCAGTGCCATGAAGAAAGTAGAGCGCATACTGCCACCATGGGGTTCCCAGTGTAGGGGACTGCCTTGCACATAAGGCAGTGCTTAGAAACCAGTATTCATGATCCCTACACCAGAAATCCCAGGCAATCAGACAGATGATGAGGTTGATGGGAGCTGTTGCCCAATGGGTGCATGAGAAAACCGAAAAAATGAAACACTTGTGAAAATGTGTTGCTTGTTATCTAAACTGTGTTTGTAGAGTGTATTATCATTTAACCATTTCTTTGTGCCTACCTTACCCTATTCTGTGTGTTGTTGTGCAGTGAAATGTAGTATGTAGTGTGCCCTGTAGATTTAAAAAAAATATACAAAAAACTATGTATGTGCGGTATTTCTGTAATCTGGATGTGTAGCTGAATATATTTTTATGGGTTTTTCTGCAGTTCCATCTAACATATGCAAACAATCCTAAAAAACATGGAAAGTCTGGTCAAAAAAGCAACTAAAATGAACAATATGGCTCTATTTTGCAAGTGATCTGTGACTACATGGTTGCATGATAAGTGTCCAAATGCTCCGAGTGAATTACACCAGCTTGTCTTCTCTTTAAAAATATATTCTTTTGTGGGGGTATTTTGAGCTGGTGGGCTGCTAAACAGCCCCAAATGAGACACAGGCCTCACAAAATAAAATTAAAAAATGTCAAGGTTAGAAAAGAGAACGGGCGTGTTGCATTTTGTGTCCCGTAACTTCCAAAAAACATGTTTTTAAAAAAAGGCCTATGGCACCTCAAAAACCATGTTTCGTTATGTTAATGTATTGTTCATATTAAATGTTGGACTATACATCTAAAATGGTATCAAAAAAAGCTCTATCTTTCCCTGAAAAAGAAAAATATAATGATGTGGGTGCACGCAATGCAAACATTAAAAAGGAGAATCATAGTTAAGGAAACATACTGTAAAAATGCTGAAAAAGTCTCAGGTTTGTGGGTACCCTCAGCAAAGAAGATGTTAATATCAGTTCCATATAAGAACAATTGGGGGAAAATGCAACCTGTGGTTTTGTATTTGTTGATTGTCTTGCTTTCATTTCCAGAATTTGGCCAGCTTGTCTAGCCTTCTGGTCCCATGTTTTGAGACTCATTCATTACCTTTTCTTTTGTTGCAGTGATATATGGGTCCAGGCTCATGGGGCAGAGCTGGGTAAGGGTTAGATGTTGGAAGCAAGTCCTGGGAGGTGCTGCTGACGCCGTTCTCGCACTGGAACTGTGAGTTGAGGTTTGAGGATCCAGAAATGTTGCGGCTCTCAGAAGTGAAAGGACTGTGGTTAGAAGACACCTTCTGTCTGACTGTACTTCTAGGCACTACTGGATATTCTTTGCTGCAGGAAAATTACAGGAAAAGGAATATTTTGATTTAGAATGTCTCCAAGTCATTGAAGGTATACATTTTTGAAAGATGTGATTGGTAGAAACAGTTTCACAATACTATAGTAATTGACCCCAGGTAATCTTGAATTGCAGTGGTTTATTCATATACCTCCCATATTGTCATTATCTAAACCATAAACTGTAATCCACCCAAATAGATGGACACAATATAGGCATTGTTACCTCTGCATCCTGGACATGCGGTGTAGCTCCATGTCATCACTTCCTCTAAATCCTTTTGCAAATGGATTGTTCTCAATCTTTAACTGTGTGATCTGGTGAGAAGATGGGACTGTGGTCAGGATAAGGCAGTGCTCTATACATAGAAACATAGCACTAAATAAACGGTGCAGGTAACACACTCAAAATGTTATGGTTTTTTTTAATACACAAATCCTAAATGCAAACTATGCTGTAGATAGACCGACGGACATCTGTGATACACTATAAAAGCTAACCCATGTGCAATGCAAACCGTACTCCGACACAACAAAGAAGATTGTCTCTGACCTAAATATTCAGGAGCATGTACGGTTCTGCATGTTTGAGAAACCTCATGGGCCAGTTGGCTTTTATTTCCTGTTTTCATGTTTTTGGATTTATAGGAAAATAAGTATGTGCATTATGAAGACATAAGGAGGATCAACCATTGAAGCCACTGTCCTCGCTGTTCAGTGCTTGTGATGTCATATCCCAGTGGTCAGCAGGGTGGACAGGGGTAGGTTGTAAGGGGCAGCTTGGACATTGCACTGGGTCAGGCCTAGTGCAGCACTAAATACACCACTGCTTGCGAATGTTTGTGAATTATTGCCGTGGCTGGGGACAGATATTGAGAAATCTATCCCCACTCCCCGTTCGGCAGCATCTTTGTTAATTTGATGGTGAGTTACTGTTTTTTTTAACAGACTTGTTGTGCCATTATGCTGAAAAGATACAGATGCTGCACACTCCGCTATGCCGACAGCCAGAAGTATAGGCCAAACAAGCAGTGTTTCTGAGTAAAACACAAGTCATTTAGTTGTATTAAGGTTAAATACTGTGTGCCTCACTGATGCTTGGTAAAGATATATTAGAATATTAATAGATAGTTTATATAAATATTTTCCACCAGCAGCATTAAATTATCCTGGAAGCAATAATAATCAAAGACAATAAGCACAATTTTATTGCAATCCCGTATATTGAACTCCTTTCCCTTTATTTAAGGGGGGGGGGAATGTGGTGCTGAATTTTTTCCAGGCATCTGATTGTATTTTTATTTTATTTCTTTTTTAAGGTTTCTCCACATGGGCAGAAATGTTGCTTTTATGTGAATACAGATGTTACAAAAGAAAAAAAGGATTGGCTGGCTATGTTCATTTCCAGAAACCAGTAAAAACATGTGCATGCGTTGGAGTAAGGTTTGGCAGCAGAGATTGATGGATTTATTTTAACTCCATCACCGCTGCACTATGCGGCGCAGTCAACTTCAACAGCACAAAGACTAATGTTTTTTTAGTTTCCTTTATCCTAAAACAAAATTACCGCCCTTAGCCATGTCTGTGTTTTGGTTGCTGATGCCTTTTCTTAAGCATCGCTCAATAAAACTTTGTTTGCTTATCATTATTTCAGTGAAATCCAAGCAG
This sequence comes from Spea bombifrons, assembly GCF_027358695.1. Taxonomy (NCBI): domain Eukaryota; kingdom Metazoa; phylum Chordata; class Amphibia; order Anura; family Pelobatidae; genus Spea; species Spea bombifrons. The sequence goes on along the minus strand of NC_071087.1, from coordinate 112,688,759 downwards.
CTTTTTAGTAGGAATCGCCATTCGTTGGCTTACACCTGTCGTTCAGCAGTGTCAGGTCTGTGAGAATGTGACGCTCATGCACAGACACTATGGGCAGCATTCATACATGTAAGCTTTTTCCCAGTCCTTTGTGCTTTCTTCTATTTGTCAGGATTGGCCAAGCAGGGCTAACATGCCATACTACTGATAGGGGTGAGTCTTAGTTGTCCTATAGAGGAAAGGCAAATTATATAGGTTTATGAGTATGTTAAAATTGATCCTAATAACTTAATCTTATAGTTTCATGAATTGTATTAGTTGATAGTATTCTTCTTGATTGGCTGTTCTTTGTTACTTAATCTTTATATACAAATATAATGCATAGAGTGGTGGCACACTTATGCCACCACCTGGAGATCAAAAGGACATAATCCCGCGTATTATTATTATACGTGGGTTAGGGAAGTGTTTCTCAGCCTTTCATCCAATTAGCTCTAATACCCAAGTACCTCCAATATTAAAATTATATTTTGTTAGTAGCTCTTCTAACAGTTTACTGTCAAATACTTTTTTTTTTAATAAAGGACCAAAGAACCTCTGCTATCCCAAGTGATATGTCTCTGGGTAGAGAAGCACTGAGCTTGTGGATCTGTTCAATACCTTGTGGTTCTGATATGAAGTTACAGCTATGAATGCAGTCTCTGAGAACACATGGGTGCAAAAAGCTGTGTTTTTAGACCCAAATCCATTATTTTCATCTGCTTTAACAATGTGGAGTCTTGGCTGGTACTTGTGCATAGAATTTAGGATGATCTGCAAAAAACAAAAACACAAAAACATTACTTAGACAAATATATATAAATGCATGTCTGATACATTTAAAAATACATCTCATACATGTACAGTACATATATTTCTGAAGTTCCAGTGTAGGCACTGATATTGGCAAATAAGTTATTACCATTAAGTATTGAATAGTGCCATAACCTATTATATATGATAGATATACTGACAAAATCACACAAAACATACAACAAAACTTAGAAATAGATAACCATTCAGTCCATCTAGTCTGCCCATTCTTTATTTGACTCTTGGTCTTTTCTTGTATTTAGAATAGCCATGGACCTACCACTTGTATGTTCAAATGCCCACACTGTATTAACCTATATAACTTCTGATGGGAGTATGTTCCACTTAATCTACCACTCAATATTGTAAAACATCCTTACATTGCGTCTAATCTTAGTTTTAGACCTCTTGTTTTAATATTTCTCCTCTTGTGCTTTGTTAAAATGCCTTTATGTATTTAAATGTCATCACATGTTTATCAATCTTCTCTCCTCTCAGCTATACATATTGAGATCCCTTAGTGTCTCCTAATAATTTTTTTCCTGCAAATGATTCACCTTGTTTAGTAGCCCTTCTCTGAACTCTCTCCAGAATGAACCTCTCTGAACTCTCTCTAGAATGCCTGTGCCCTTCTAAAGATTGATTTAGACATACTGCAGGTAATGTCTGACCCGAGATTTGTAAAGTGGGATAAGGCTAAGTTTACCCAAAGAAAAACATCTTAACAAATTCATTAGCAATATTGCACTTTTACAATGTATATTTGTTTTGATTCTGATCAATCATAAAACAAATGAAATGTTACATTTTTTTAAGTATTTAAAAAATAGTATATATTTGTCCACTAAAATCTCCTATCACAAAGCTTTGTAATTTAAGCATTAAAGGGGTTACATAATGAGGCCCAAGTATCTGGATTTAAAATTTTAAAGATTTCCATTTCTGAATAGGAAAATCCATAAAGTTTACAGAACCTGGAAGAAAACATCATTTTGGGAGGCTGGAAGCCAGGGTTCCGGAGACAGCAGCATAAAACCAGCCTTGCACCCTCCAGTCGGATGGTTATATAGTGTACCACATGCATAAAAAAATGTTCTGTGGCTATTAATGTGCTCGGTGTACATTAACTCATTCTATGCAATGCAACGTTGTACAGAAGGGTGGTAAAACAAAGGCCTTAGATTTAGTACAGTTGCTAGTGAATTATTGATGTGTACCTGAGAGTGACTGCCAGACAAAGCTCAAACTGTATAGTTCGATTACATGTGATGGAAGGTATTTAGCTGCATCACCTATAAAACACCATAATAGCTTGTGAAGCTGATGTCAGATTTAGGGTGACCACATCAGCCATGTTTTCTTGGATACATACATTTCAAATGTTGTTGACCAGAACATGTAAAATGCTGCCTTGTAATAGGTGGGATGTATAAACTCACACAATTAGACATCTACTCTGCTATACATTTCACATACTGCAAAGAAGCCCTTTACATGGCTCATGTGGTCATCCTAGATGGTTTCTAGTCCAATACATGGCTTGACTGAGTCTGGCAATAGGAAACCACAGTGAAACTGAAAAACAACTAGTTGGCTTAAGTGTCCTCTACTCTTTCACTGGGCCTTTCCATGAATCTCAAAGAACCCTCACAAAGACCTGTGTCTCAGAAGAGAGAGTCTGGTCTGGCTTGGCTTTTGCTGAGCTACAGCTGGCATTGCCACTTCCATATCGCTGATCTGTAACATGATGAAAGCTTTAAACCTCCTGCATCACAGTGAAAACATGCTAAGCAGAAGTATTTGTATTTTGCTTTTGGGCACAGGGCTGGTGTTATTAGTTAATACATGATTATGGAGGTAATAATGTAATTAAATACAGGTTTTGATTTGAAAAATTCTAACAAGGATCATAAAATCATTATTGTTATAATTATTAATATTAATCTTTATTCACACATTTAGAAGGGCAGGATACACACATAACATTAGTATACAGTAAATTATCAGGTATAATACACATCCACATATAATGTGTGTGATAAACTGAGGACACAAGTTACAAGAAAACTTTACTTAGTACTTATAAACATGTATAAATAGGCACACCTTGTCTAAGGTGTATGTGGAATTTACTATAACTAATAAGAAAACATATTCTAGAGGGTCTTGCTGTTTAGAGGTCACATTAAATCTGGTCCAAAATTGTTAATCAGAAAAAAATGCCTATTGTAAGAAAAATAAACAAGTTTTGTTGATCTTAGTTTTATTGGGTGTTCTTTAAAGGTCAACTGCCAACTTAAAACGAGTTTTAAATACAGGTATGTGGATCATATAGAGGGCTGTCATATAGCTTTAATTATCTTTTATATTGAGGAATCTTTCATTTCACTATAGTGGCACAATGGCTATCACCATTTTGGGTGACTAGAATGGGACTACTGCAGATCATGAGCAAGAAGTATATATATATACCAGTGCTTCCTGGTACCTGCAGAGGCAGCTGGAGGATGACCTAAACGAGCACCAATATCTAAAGAATGTGATTTTCATGTGATAAAATGCATGTGAGTCCAAGCAAAATGTATTCCAGTAGGCATTTAACATGAAAATGGAGATTGAGAACGAATTCCTTTAATAATCATTTTAAAAATTAACATATTTTTTCAGAGCCGTAATTGCACTGGTACCTTTTATGATAATAATTATAATATTCACATGCACAGGCGAAACTGTCTTGCAGTACTTTTGTCAGTTTATCATTATACTGCAGTTTATGCTGCACGCCACTTAGAATAACTTAAGAAGCCAGAACCAGCAACGTGGATATCCCCAAAATTTCTGCTCATTAAACTCCAGTCATTCAAGTTACTCCTTTGTTCAGTCCTAATCATTTTAAGTCATCATTCCTTCCATTTAATCTCTCAAAGCTTTAAATACTCTTGCTGAGGCAAACTTAAAGGCCCAAACAAGTACACACACATATACACACACAACTTAATTTCTCCCTTTAATCACATTTGTACGAGCACCTATAGCTTCTTGTTCTGTACCAAAAATAGTTGGCGTCAGAGACAGTCAAGCCCCGCTGACCCCACCCCACCCTTACAATAGTGGAGACATCCTTGCTCACGAGGTCCTCTCATCACTGTGGCTTAGCCAAATTCCTTTGACATGTGGGTAACTTGCAGGCCTCAGCGGTGAATGATCTAATGGCGTTTAATTTCATTACATAGACTCTAATTGAGAGGCTACTGCTGCACTTTTGGACTGGGGGGACATAATGCCTTATTGGCTCAGTCTCTGCTCACAGTAGGGGCATGGCTGTTGCCCCTTCTCTCTACCCTACCCCCAGTCTCCCTCTCTGCCTTCCACCATCTACTCCAATTACTTTACGCTACATTACGCTTTGGCTCCATGTAGCCTGGATAGATGTTGCATTCTGAATGGTATATTTTATCTTGATTTGCCACTGTTATTGCATCTTACCTATTCACACAAAAGAGATTTCTGTTCTTAATTGAAAAGAAAATGCAAACCCAATTTATTATACATCTTAGTATAAAATACGCATAGATTTGGCTTGCTTCAATAATTGAAAATAGATCTCAATGGTTTGATGACATTGTCTCATAGGAAAAAGGTTAAATATTTCATAACAGTGTGTATCCACCATAGTCCTGTGACATGGAAAATTTTATAGATGTGATTTCAACTATCGTTATTTTACCAAGGTTACTGCATACGCCTTACTATACCTTACCTTGGCAGGGAAGTGTTTCCACGTTCTGCATTCCCTGCAGAATGGATAACCAAACCAGAATGTATGCAGACTGCCAACAGGTAACCCTGTAACCCTGGCTATCGCTCTATGACATTGCTGATTTATGATGCTATGTGTAAAGGGCTGCCCTGATTTAGAGTGGTAAAGATGGTATTATAATTATAAATATTGCCTTTGTTGCACCACTTCTACCGTTTTGCATCAGAATTGCTCTTTGTGCAAAGTCTATTCCTACAATATAGTATTTATGAATACCAAATGTTTGGTTCCATTAATTAATTGATAAACATTTTTAAAGACTAGCGATTATATAGCTTGTAAGAGGCAGAACTTGTCCTGAATATTTTCACAGGAAACATCACCAGAGCCCAGGGTGGGAGAGCAATGCCTAAACACTTTGGATGCCATGTATAAGAAATGTACCGTTTGATAAAAGGTCTTACAATCATAGCAACAAATATCAGCAGGCAAATTATATTGGTTGTTACGATTATAAGACCATGTTCTTTAAAATGTTGCACCAGACCCAGTTGTATCCATAGCCCCATTTGTTGCACCATCTTGGTTGCAGCATCTTGCAGTTTAAAACTTAAAACAATGGCTATCATCACTATTATCCTACGCCAATCATTGCATTATTTTGTCATAGAAGGAATTAATAAAATCTATGTTTAATCCAAAATCCCCTATTAAACCATAAACTATAATTAAAACTGTCTAATAATGGTACCATTTTACAATCTTTCGGGATTTTTAGAAAATAAGTGCAGTAACACATTAATGTAGTTGACAATTTTAATGTCAATATGTCTACCAGAATTACTTTGGTTTAGTATGTTTTACCCCATGGTTAGCACAAAAGCCACAAATATATCAAAGCAAAAGTAGGTTAGTTTTTGTGCAGATTAACTCCAATCAACCAAAACATTACGTTAAGTTGTGATCCAAATCTAATATTTTGCACTGGATTTGCTCCAGGTTTCCCTTGGTACATGTGACCGATAAGGTCAGCGATAGAAGATTGCTGAAAAAAGGGCTTCGTGACCTGTGAAGGGTTAAGGCAGATGAGATATGTCAAAATGGAATTTCCAGCCTCTGCTAACGGATGCTGATAGAATTTACTCTGTTGTCTTATGATAAATATACAAGCTCAAAGCAAGACTTATCTGGAGAAGTCTTTGAAGAGAGACTTAACCCCTGCAAGAGAGACTGAGGTTTGGAAGACGCTGCTTGCACTTCCATCCGGCCTCTTTTTGCCCTCTGCTCTCCTTCCAGCTTAGATCTCTTTGTCTCTGGAACTCCTTATCCCATGGTGGATGTGAGCTGGAGCTGATCCTTTGTTTGTTACTGGTAATATCTTTTAGTTCACATAAACTGGAAAACCCGCAACAGTTTCGCTAATGACTAGTAAATTCTTTGTGGCCAGGCAATCCTTGCATAGGGCATAAGTGGTCACAGTGTACTGTCATTGGGTATCAGCTCTCATTGCCCTCACATATGCCATATCTTAATAAAATAATAAAAAGATGTAGTGATTAAAACAATTGGATCTGCGAAATTGTTTTTAAAAAACATGCTAATGTAATTGTGAAGTCACAGGTTGTCTGCCAGTGACATAAAACATTTGATCCAAGATCAAAATCGCCTTATCTAGACAATTCGCTACCTAAAAAGGTCAGATGCTGGGCTACATACTTATTACGAGATAAATTCCTGCTAATTGAATCTTCCATATTTGCTACTTTGCGCTGGGGAAAAAAGTACATGCCAAGGCAGATAATAGAACCTAGCTCATAATTTATTTGGATACATATGTGTATTTAAGAAATAATGATTTCTACAATACAGGGCTTGGAGGGCTTGGAATTCTCCAATACAGGACATGTTAATATTTCATAGAACTTATTTATATTTTTTTAAAATCGTTACCTACATAGTTCACCTACATAGTAGTACTTATATTGTCGCTGTATTAGGTCTTAGCTAAGAAAAACATTATTCCCTTTCCATTACAATCTAATATTGTAATATTGAATATTTAAAAAAAAAAAATATTGTGGCAACAAGTAAGAGTAAAACTATTCTCTAGTGCCCATGCTTAAATGGTTTCCCTTCTCCAGATTCCTGTTGTTTCTCCCTTAATTGTATCATGTAATATCTGTCTGCCTGTGCTGATAGTAAAAAATGCTAGTGTCTTTGGTCCATCTATTGTTAGGTGTGTGGATTAAGCACCACAGATGAGTTAGCACGTGGACATTCCTAGACCTGCTATCTAGACTATTGCGATAATTATTGGCTTTAATGTCTTCTGTTACTGAGTGTACAGAATATACTCATCCTCATATCTTCAAATATGACTGTTACGACTTCTTAACCTCCGCCTCCAAGTCCCTCTTTACCTCATATTTGCTCATTATAAATTATATGACTTTATTACTGTTCACTATTAATAAAAACCTTTAATATGAATGCTATGGTTTTATGCAACTGGTTTTATTGCAAAGTAATATTTTGTGTTTTAGTAAGCAAGTTGTCCCTTTTGTCTGCTTTTGTAAGTTTTTTGCCCTTTGAAGGCATCAAGGCATTTAATTAATGAAATGACCTCAGACCGTCACTCTCCTTTGGACTCCCTTGTGTATATATAACAAAATCCAGTGTTTATGTAAAGGGGTTAATCAGGTGCTGAAGGGTTAAGTGTAGTGTTGCGTGTCCTCAGTACATGTAAAATGATATCTCCATGTGAAAGGCCCAGGAACTCCAAGGTTACATTCAAAGTCACTCTCCCTTATCAGAGTGCTCACAAGCAGCATTTAGCAGATAAGAGACAGTATTAGCAGCCCCCATCCATGCCACTCTTAGCAGATTAAAAAAAAATAAACACTCTTTGAGTGATGTAATTATTCATGCTTTCTCACTGTGATTCACAATTTCCTGAATTTTACCAATTTGGCTGGCCAGTATAACAGTTCAAAGTCCAGCTGAAGGAAAAGGAAGGTGACGGGCTGGCAGGAACTATTATATACATACAATAGTTTAATGCAAAAATGGAAAGTGTGAGATCTTGTTTGGTCTGGTCTAGTTGAAGTGTTAATGGTAGGAGAAGTAGTCACGTGGGGCAAGGGCTTCAAAGAAGTTTGTAACGCGGGACCAGATGAGAGAACAGTTGATATAAAGGGGTGATATAATGGAAAAGTGGGTATCGGGACTGACAAGAAAGACAGTAGTTTGACATTCATTTGTAGTATTGGCAGTATATGCAATATTATACTGATAAGAAGAAAAAAAAATACATTTTTACTCTGTTTTCGAATGGCTCCTGTTCTGGCTTCATATGTAGACACAAAGGAGAACCAGAAGTGTAGGGTATTTTCATGTTGTGTTGTATCACTAGTAAACTGATATCTGCCTGAATTATTATTACATCACATTACATTTATTTATATAGTCAGTGAAATAAATGAAAATCACAAACTGATACAAAAGAAAAAGAGGGCCATGCCCTTGCGAGCTTACTGATTGATGTGATATACCGGTAGTTCTGTTATATTACATAGTGATGTACAATGGGCAAAAAAATATATAACAAACTTATATTTATTATGTAACCAGCTCCCTTGGATGATTTTTGTCCCCAAAATGATAGTTATGGACATGAGGTACGCAACAATGACAATGACGACTCATCCAAGTGGCCCAAAAATAAAGCATCTACAATAGCACAGAAAGGCTCTAGTCTGGGTATAAATGTTGCCTAAAACCATGTTTTGTAGATAGTTCAGTAGCTCCATTTCAAGTGATACGCACCCTAATAGAAAATGAGCTTCTGGCCTGTAATATTCAGATCCAAATGGCTAAGAGGGCAATTGCCTCCTTGTGCCCTCTGACTATATTTGTGTGTTCAGTAGTAACTGAAATTAGAGGTGAACATCACATGGTGACCAAAAAGCTTTTTTATAAATAAATTCATTAAAATTTTACAACAGGATGCTGACACTTGAGAACTGCGCCTGAAATTATTTTAGGAGGTCTCTCAGTAGGAAAAGAAATGGATTCAGAAATCTAGCTCCGTCCACATATATAAATATAAGCTTCCATGATGGTTAAATCCCAGAAGCCCTCCCCTTGTGTGTTTCCCCTCAGTTACTTTCTCTTTCTGCTTTTTTCCAAGATAACCATTCCATCAATCCTGAAAAGCCGCAGAGCACAGTCCTGCCAAACAGCAGTGTGTGCATAAGAGCCCTGTTCATTCATCCACTGATGTATGAGTGAGATTTAATCTCTGCCTCTACTGGCATCACCTGCGTTAACCACCGTCTGATCACGAAGTTTACCCGCTGGCTGCTGAAATCTCTCTGCACTGGGCCATGGAAGGATGTGACCAGCACGCTGCTTGCACAGTAATTCCTGACAATTACCATCTCCCCTCCTGGCTTCTACACAAAAATAAATCTGAGTAACCCCTTAGGTGCCAGATGGAACCTTTGCACTGCATTGCTATGTTCTGCTTCACGGGGCGATTAAAGCTTCAGTTCCACTTTTACAAGTGAAAAGAAAACATTCTGTGCGTTTATCCTTCTTTCAAACTCATATGGGAAATTTCACATCCGCTAAGCTCTGAATAAATATCAGTGTCAAATCATTTTAGTGAAGTCTCTTACATGTGGTTTCCTCCATCCATAACTGTAGTTATAACTAATTCCCACAGCTCCTCCTATGACTATTGGGGGGGGGTATCACCATTTGAATTAAGTCCTTATTTTGCAGTATATTTGTATTTCTTTTTCCTTTTTTATATATTTATTTAGTTTATGAGCTTTTTTTATGCAGTAGAGTTGCTTTTTGTTATTTTTGTTGGATTATATTATTTTGTAGTACAAAATACCTAAACAGGATCTTGTTTTATAGTCAACCAGTATGGTAAATTTCCCTTGCAGAAAAAATTTGAAAGCAGCAACATGCTTTCCGTTTAATTGTGTGGTCTGGTAATGTAACATCACAAACATACTGCATAGTCTTAGGGTTTATTTACTTAAGTTGGAAATTGCACAAGACTGGTGTAATTTCAGTTCACTCGCTTCAGTATACATTATTAAGGGCCAACACCAAGGTGCATTTCTGCTGTGAGTTAGATTTGCCTAATCCGTTCACTAAAATGTCATAAGTCTCCTCACTTGTTAAAGTAATTGTTCAAAATCAACTCTTACAGGAGAAACATGTTGTGCATTTGTAATGCATAATGAAGCCAATGAGTAAAACTGTAACTATCCAACAAACATATGCTTTAGTGACTATAATTAATTTATTTAAAAGATTAATTTCTACTCACTGGCAGTGTCGGTCACATATCAATATAGAGGGATTCCACGTGTAAATAGAGAAGTGTATTTTATAATTAAGGGTCCGGTGATAGCAGAAATGTTATTTTTAAACCTCAATGTATGCCTGTATATGGTTGCGGGTTATAGGGACAGTCCAACCATCATCTGCACTTTAACACATATAATCCCTGCATGGCCCATATACATTTTTGTGCTATCCCCATATCCATTTGGCCATGTTTCCCACCCCAGCAATTTCGAGAGAAAAAACATACCATGCAAGTGATAAACGTACTGCCAGTAAGCTGCTGATGGGGGTCTTTTCAGACCCCCTTGCACATGCGCAGAAAATTTCAATGAGAGTGCTTTCTTGCCACTGATTGGCTGCTTCAATAAAAACTTTTCAGTGATAGATGCAACTATGATATTACAACTCTGCTTAAGACAGTCATAATTAACTGTTAAGATCAGACTGTTCGTGATAACTGGCTGTTTTATTCCTTTTCTTTTGGTTGTACGTGTGTTGTTTTATGGTCTTTAGGATATAATTTCTTCATGTCCCTCAAATAAGCTCTGTAAATGGATTCACTGAAGAACACTTTACATGCAAAGGGACTTGCGGTTTGTTTAATAGGGGCTTCTTAGCCAAATATTGCAAAGATGTCATATAAGCAGGAAAGAAAGTAATACCAGTCACGACACACAGGTAGATTTCTAATATCACAAATGCCAAGGAGCTGCTTTTTCTTGAGGAAGTTATACACACAGTTGACTTTCTTTGCAGGTAAAATGTACTTTGTATTCTAGTAGATGTTCTTAAATATTAAGTCAAGTACTTACGTGTCCAAATGGATCAAGGTGATTATTAGTGAGCTTCAGCTTCTGGAACGACACCAGCTGCCTCATCCAATGTGCTCCTGTAGCAGGGGAGTCAGGGTGAACATACAAACGGCCTGGCATTGCAGGTTCAGCTTTTCCGGTAACTGACCTGCAACAACATGCAAAATCTAAAGCCCAAAACCAAAGTGGTCAATTACTTAAAAAATGGATGTGCTTTGTTGGGCCGTTTGCTATTTGGCCAAAACAGCTTGGAGTAGTTAGTTGAAGTTTATTGGGCCAACATAGAAAAAGATATAAAGTTGCATACGGTTTCAGGATCTCTGAGGTCACAAAAGCATAAGTAACTTTACAGCCTTTTCCTATGTTGACCCAATAAAAGGTATCAGATTCAACCAAAGACTCCATTTTTAACTTGTGCTAAAATGCCCCTATCTATACTTATTGGCAAAACACCTTAGTATTGTAATATCTAAGAGGATTAGCCGCTATATGCATTATTTGTAGAACCACTTAATAAACTGCTTTTAACCATATTTCAAAAATTCCGTTTCAAATTAGTTTCCGCAACATACAAAACATCTTCCATCTGCTTATTTATTCCATGTATGTTTGAAGAATTATTGTCCCAGTCTACACTAAGTCCTTAACCCACTGTATTTTGGTAATAATTCAGTGTCTTGATCTTAATGGCTGACTAATCAAGGTAAATGGAGATAAAGCGATGTCATAAAGCTATCAGTGGTGACTTACGCTCACATACCACATGACTGCCTCCAATAGCAATCTCCAGGTATGTTTACTGAATTTTACAGTATACTTTATGGTCAAAGATATATATTTTTTAAAGTAACGCCACCTTTGAGCTAGGCCAATTGACTTCTGTGGTTTATATAAATTCTACATAATGGTATTCTGTCATCCATTCTATTACAATCGTACACCTTTATTAAAGAATATGTTTACTTATATTTGTAAAGAGTAAAAGCAATTTAAATCACTAACTCTCAAAGTGTATTTTTAATTGAGCATACCGGTTAATTTTCATCAAACTAGAATTTTGTTTCATTGCGGCAAGACTTAATTAAGAGAAAGTATCTGCATGTTTGGGCTCAATGAAAGGATAATACATGCATGATAAATACATGCCACTTTAACAAACATACATCTGTTTCTGCCCCGGTTTCCTGTGTTCCCAATCTGCTTTGCACACTTTGCCCGCGGGGTGTGATTTTGATTATAGACCTCACCAGTTACAGTAAACAGTTACCCTCAGAAGCCTTTCCCCGTCAACAGCTACTCTAGAAAATGTTTTGCTGCTACTTGGCCAAAAACACATCTTTAAAACTGCGGTTTATGTTCAGAACGCCCACTCTTAAGTAGAACAAGATGTAATATAAAACAATCCTAAGTATCAGTGCACGTTTGCAAACTTTCAGAGCAGCAACCAAGTAATCAGCTACTGTAAAGCATTATTTCAACTCAAAATATGCAGCATGGAAAGCTCACCAAATTAGAGCCAAACCTAAGCAGCAAATTTATCATATAAAACAAACACATGGCTGATATTTAAAGGAACATTAACACTTTGTTACGGATTATGTTGTAATTGATTGTATTGCCATGTTCGCATTTCTAGGACTAAACGTTTCAGACTTGATAATTACATACAAAGTATTTTTCTCTTACAAATCATGCCCCCCCTTTGGAAGTTTGTATTTACTGTGTGGCCTTACCACTCACTTTTCTGATCTACCTGGCACCTACGGGATGATACAAGCAAGAGTTAGCCTGACTGTATTAACAATAAAGGAGTGAATGTTTTGCCCCTAACTGTTTATCCTATGCTGCAATTATTTACGCTGCTAGATCAGAAAACCCAACTTCTACATGTTCTTACTAACATTTGTATAAAGAGTTTGATATTAGTTTAAAGTAAGTTTAACAACATTACTATATGTGAAAGGGGCCTGTTTTTTGCACTCAGGCATATTTTATACCCTATGGCTAGTGGCTACAGAATTGAATTCAGCCACATTTTACAGAGTAGAAAAAAATAGTCCATTCCAAACCTGCAAACACGCAGAGCAAATAAATATAAGGTTTTAGTACTATATGTAATAATAATGTATGTAAGCTCACCTGTCACTCCAAGACAATTTCACATAAAGTTGTCATGAAATGGTCTGTAATCAACCAAACAACCTTTATGTATGTATTTATATATGTCTGTATATGTGCATGTCATAATGTTGTGTCCTATCTGTACTGTGCTGTTTAGAGATTACCCTTCTATGTATAGACATATATGGTTGTCCTTTTGAAATCACACATTGCCACAGTGACTAGGACCCCTGTCAGAGGGAAATAGTTCACTATGATCATCTCAAATACACAGGATTAGTGTTTTTTTCCACTCATGACATTTACATACCATTTGTTGTCTGCAAACTTGTATCTGTGGTCATCAGCTGGCACAATGTCCATGAGAAGAATGTATTTTGTTTTTGGATTGAGACCAGTTACCTTCACCTTGTAACTGGGAAACATACGTCTGGAATTACAGAAAAAAAAAACACATAGGAATGCATTGGATCAGCAAACAGAGATGGGAAGGTACTAAGATAAAAGACATACTGAGATGGATATTGATTGCTGTTCTTAGATTTGGGTGGAATGCTTAACCAAAATGTGTAAGATGTTTACAATTTAGCACATAATTATCCTTTGAGGCTATGTATGCTACAGAGGATAAAAACTGTTACTAGCCCTTCATTTCTTATAGCATCACTGCCCAACCAAAAACACATGAATAAAACAGCTGTATTCTCCCTATATAATGATCTCATTCCCTGTCCATAATGTCCATACCGGTACAGATGGACTATTCATTGTTCTGAAATGGTACAAATAAACATTAAGGATTCCAGTGCTGGAGATTCAATGTGGATTTACGACACATATATGCCAACAAATCTTTTATGGTTATATTAAATGTACACGAAATAACATTGAATGTTTTTTACCGAAGAAAAAAAAGCAATGGACTGCAAAGTAAAAAAGTACCAAGTATAACTACGCATATTTCCAAAGGCTGATTATTATGGATGTTGATTACAGTTCATAAATCAATGTTATGCTCAAGCACTTCAATGAGAAGCCATAGTATGCTTAACTTTTACAGATCAGCAAACCTGTTTTGGAATCTAAACCCCTATGTTTGTTTTCCTTCCCTAACGTCTCTTACTTCACAGCAATGTGTGATTAAACTACAGTAAAGATGCATATAGATTTGTTTAATTACCAAAATAACTAAAATGGCCATTAAGACTGCTCCCACCCATGCCACCATAAAGGAGCAGTTGTGTTCAGTGCTTATAGACGGTAGCTGAATTTGCTCAATGGGGAATATAAATATCCTGTTCCCGTCAGAATATTTAGTATATATAAATGCATTTAGCAAAACGACCTAAATAGCCGTTCTGTCTTTCCATCAGTGTGATTGTTTTCGAGATGTGTTACCACAGAGAAAACTGCCATGTGCGTCCGAAAGTGGCACAACTAGGATATCTAATCAACTTCTTGTCCTGAAGTTCTCTCCCTTCCTCTCTCCCCAGCCTTACACAGGCTGCCTGGACCAATCAACAACTTAACAATAAGAGAGATAATCTAATGGTGAAGAGTAATCACATATACCCCATGAAAAGGAAATTAGGATGCTTGCCCTGGTTGTACACATATAAGGTTGGTTTCTAACACATATAAGTACGCTTATTTTAAGCTCTAAACAAAATGTCATAAGTTTTATTGGACTGGACTGTAAAAAGCAGGGTTTTGAAAAAGCGACATACACACTTTAACTGATCTCTGTTCTCTGCTACTCATCCAGTGTTAGTTGAGAAATGTTGCACTCTAATCAACTGGCAGTGCTGAGTCTCTGCTCATAAAGCGCTTGCTTGCACAGGCATTGGAAACATTTATTAAATATGCCCAGTAAATGGGTTCAGCATTGACCCTAGCTGCATCCGCTTCATGCCATTGATAATCTAGAAATCTAAACAAGCTAGAGTGCCATATCAGTGGACAGAGACATGCCTTTGTGCCCTGTAGAGTGTTTGTAATAGAAGCACTAAGCACTAGGTAGGAGGCCATGATATATATATATATCTTTTTGATAATGTTCCTTGTCAACTTGTTAAAGTAGCGCATTATAAATAAGACATGTATTTTAATATATATATATATATATATATATATATATCAGACAGGGCAGTGGCTGGTGCATTGATGGATTGCAGACGTCGATCTCATTGTGTGCTTTCTTGGCTTGGGACCCCCGTGTTGTCCATATGTTCTTTACAGTCCCCCAGATTCACATGTATAGCAGCCCGAGGCTCCACAGCCTCCACGCATAATGCCATTTCTATAATTTTAATTACCTATAATGTTTATATTTAATTATATAAAATATATCATAACCACGATTTTAGCTAGACTCTAAGATTTCAGCTGGGTTTGTTCAGTCGACAGTGATGCAAATGAACGTCTCGATGCACAAGACTGGTAAGATTAGACTGCAGGGTTCAGCACAACAGAAACAAAGTTTTCTTAAAGCCCAAATGTATTTTGGGCTACCATTACACTATGGGATAGATAAATCGCTTCTTTATTCAGTGTTGAAGGTATTACCCGTTATCTCCATGAAAGGGAATTTTGAAGATGTTGACTGCATGGCCTCAGTACTGTCAGTGTTAGCATGGCTCAAATTACTGCCATTTATCTGTGTCAGGAAAGGACTCTTTGCAAGCAATCATATTAGGCACTAGCCTGCCTGAGTCAAAAGAACAACTTTTTTATGGAGGGGTATAAGTATCAGCCCTCTTGTACTGTTTGCTTTTTATGAAGATGCTTAGAAAAAAAAATATCAGAATATCATTAATGATTGGATAGTGCCAACAATAAGAGACAATTACATCTCGAAATGCATTAATGGGAGCGAGCAAAAGATATAATATATTTGACTTTTTGGATGTTGAGAGTTGCATTGGAGTGATAAGATGTTTGCTTCAAAACAAATTCACAAACATATCTCACTTAAATATACAAGGTTCGACAAACGGTCGCTGTTTTGGGGCAGAATAGAACATATGCTGATGCGGAAGACAGGGCTAATGCCTCCCATGTGCTTTCTTGGATTAATGCGGGTAGTGAGGATCACAAATAGAAATATAAGAAGAATAAGAATCGTAATGGAAAAATATTCAAGTGAACAGTTACATCTCTGCCAACTGCCTCTTTTGTTATAGCTTGCATTTCATCCAGGTCAAATATTTTGTAGACTATTTGATCATTCCATAAAATCATTAGTTTTTTTTGTAAAATGTCTGACATTATATCAAAATAAGATTAACGTAATAGATATCCTCTTATGTTTTTATGATCGGTCATGCTTAAGCATGTCTATGTTGAGCTAGACCACAATTATCAACTGGAATTAATTTAGTGCTTTGCTTTGAGATGGACTATTTCATGTTACCCTCACTACTGATAAACAAGGCAGACACATTGTTCCCTTGGTCCTATCTATTACTAACTTTTATTCTTTCATTTCTTCCCACTGTGAATTCAAGTTTCCAAATATCCCACTCACTAAATGCTCTGATGAAATGATGATGAAAAATAGTTTTCCATCACAAACAAGCACTGCCTCTGGCAGACCTACTTAGACTTTAGACAGCTTAATTTATACTGATATCATCACCTAAATAACACAACATAACATATTCCTTAACATGTTCTGTACTCGTTCATATAAGAATAGCAATATATCTTTAACTCTTTCAGTGCCACCAAGTGTGTGTTGTCTGGCACCTTAGGCACTCTGTGAATTTGGATCAAATGAGCTAGGTCTGCTTGAAAATGTGGCACGGATATAACATTACACGTTTACCAGTGGCGATATGCACCTGACTGGTGGTTGAGAAGTGTAGATTATAAGATGATGTCATAAAAGTGAGTTGGTGATCGTTGTTCAATGATTAGCATAGCCCACATATCTTTATAGATATGTCAATAAGCTAAGAACAGGTGATGCCAAGTGATAAAATAATATATATTAAAAATCTCAAGCTGGCATTGCTAATTAGTAGTTGGGCAATTCAAAATGAGACTGGTCCAGCCAGTGGCACAAACATATACATTTATTTTTATAAAGGAGCCGTGATGATGTGATTATTTTGCTTTTGATGCAAAGAAGAGGACAACCTGTGGATCATGCCTTCCTTGGACAGATGCAAGTTTTTTCATGTCATACATGTTGGTTGGTGTTATCTTAGTCCATGTTGGTACAAGTGGGATTGTACCAAATATTAGTTATTTTATTGCCCCACATGCCTGATTGAGGATTCCAAGTCATAGTCAAGGAAATATAACTTGTACACATTTAAAAAGGATGTACAAGTACGGTACAATGTAAGCTTATTGTGAATCTTACTCTAAGAATCATGAACACAATACAGTCTTGGAAATGCTAACAAAAAGCCTCAATAATTCCAGATCACAAAAATCTCAAATTATCTGGGGGCAAACCCCATTTTCTAGAGAACTAGTCTACATTAAAACATAGCAAAAAGGACACAAAAATATGTGCATCATTGTTTTTAACATTCCCCATAAAGACTGCTTCATAGGTATAAAACAATATTGTTATATTCACCAAATGTTAAATTAACTGACCATCAAAGTTGTTTTTTCAACTGCTTATAACTCAGTTTCTCAGTTCTGATTTCCACCATATAAGCAGTCACATTACACGTTTCCCATTGACATACCTAACTCAGCAGATTCAGGAACCACTTCACTACTACATTCACAGTTTATATACAAATTTATTAGAAACACTGGACAAAATATTTTAAATGCAAATCTAGGTGATTCCTAGGTTAATTGCAGAAAGGGCAGATAAGTTGGGGCCAAATTTTATTACCATAAAAAATGTATCCCCCAGAAATATGATAAAATCTCAATTAGACCACAGTAAAAAATGAGATTTTAAAAAGTTATACATTCTATGCCTAACCCCTAATAACAATTAATTTCAATTAATTTAGTTGCCCATTCCCCCAAGTTTGACTTATTCTGGCCTAGTTAAATTAGGTAAAACCACAATGTACTCATTTAATTTGGATATAAGTAAACATTAGGAGAGAATGCCAATTAAAATGTACCAGAATTCTGCCAAATTGCTATATCTGGTCGATCCATTATGAATACAGTCTACAGATGTGAAAACAACATTTGATTTAACAAACAAATATTTCAATTTCTGATAATATAGATATAAACATATGATTACCAATTATATGCATTTTGAAAATAACCGTAAACTATACAGAAACTGTTAAGTTGCAAATTTATATAAATATACACACACACTTATGAGAGTAAACAAGATGAATTGTCATTATACACTTAAAAAGTGCTGGTCTATCCAGCACATTATACATTATACCTATATGTTGGAGCCCTATTCCAATGGTTGGACTAGATGCCACAGGGCCCAGGGAATAAATTTCTCATGACCCATCGGAGTAGCCTGCATTAGAATGATACTGTATGCTCATGTTGAAAGTTGTGTGTGTGTATATATATATATATATATATATATATATATATATATATATATACTCACAGTACATCCATGTACATAGCAAAATAGCAAGTCTCAGATTTTGCACAGCAGAAAATAAATGTGAAAGTTTTAACATCAGTATTAAATATTAGTTAAATGTAAATGAAATGCTGTGTGATATATGAGGGGTTCTGTACAAGGCATGATTTTGGTGCACAATTTTAAAAGTAGTTTTATTGTCTTAGCAACCAATACCAACAATCTTGCTGATTGTACCATTGGTGATAAGACTGCTTTTCAAACCTTGCACCAGAGTCGCTTTTTAAACATGGCCCTGTCACTTATGTTGCTATTCTCCTCAGCTTCTGCTGCAGGCAGAGCTTGGCTGGCCCTGTATAATGTATAGTTAAATCAGCCAGATTTCTCCAAAGTCTCCTTACACATTGCATTATGCATCATACAGTCCCTTTTGAGTCAATCCCATGACAAGCTCAAATTAACAGAGCCTGCTACATAAGAATTCTCTAATATTTGCACACAGTGGTATGAGTATTTTGGAGGCTATATTATATACAAATGTTCACAAATGAATCATATTTGTCTATGAGATCAGTAATAGTAATTATAAGCAATAACTACAGAATAAACACTGTACTGGAGGGATTTAATACAATTCAGATTTATGATACATTATTACTATTTAGGTTCCCCTAACCTAGGTTTCAACCATTGTGGCCTTGACTACATGAAAGAGGAATGCATATGCCCATCTTGTGCTAAAATCCATCTCAATATACAGTTCATTAGAGGTAATTTAAAAAGAAATCACAGGTGCAAATGCAGGAGGGAATCTAGAAACATTGTAACTGTATGTATAAATTGTTTTGCAAGTATATTTGCTGGAATCAGCCAATTAAAGTTAGGAATGGAAAAGTGGTACAATGACATCATAAATGGGGACCAATCACCCACATAAATATTTGTTAATAATAATATTAAATGTCATATTAAAAATGACAGTGTTGCATGCATCCACAACATACATGTATCCACAACATACATGCATAGAGATTGGTAGTGATATCGTATGCATTATCGTATTATTGTACCTATCTTTAAAATGTTTTACACAGCCTGCACACACTTCAAAGAATCAAAATAATCGAGCATGCATAGTAGAATGGTATAATTTTTTAACGCTGTTTAGACAAGGAGGCCCTAGTGTCCCTCTGTATATATCTTTGGGTTTTGGCACAGAGTTTAAGAGTAATACTGCTATTTTATCTTTTAAACAAAACTGCAGTAAAAGCTATTTTTCCTCCTCAAAGGAAACCAGATATGCCTAAGTATTTGGAGAGTCCAATTTATCACCTGAGCTTTCAGTGTCCTGAGCTTTTATACACAACCTTTGCGTCGAAATGTACTTTTAAGTTTTAAATAGAAATTTCGCTTTAACCACTTATAAACTTTACCGTTGAAACCTCAAACATAATTTTAAAATTATATATTATATTATATTAAAAATATATTCATATTCATACTTCAAACACCAAAGCATGTACACTCTATACACATGTATATGTACACAGCAATACATGCAAACACTACGCGTGTAATATATATATATATATATACAATGTTTACAGAGGTCTACCAATGTTAAATGTTAAACCTTCCTTTAATTATTAGAATTATTACTCTTTTATATTTATAACACCAATGAATAAAGTAGATAGCACACCAGCTGAAATCCAACAGATATAGCAGGATATGTTATCAGTACCAAAAGATTATATATAATGTCATATTTTTTGATTATAATCTGGTATAATGTGACTATTTTACAGCATACAATTAATCCATTAGTACAATCTAAATATTTCATGGGGCCTAAACTAAATTCATTATAGGGGCAATACATTGCTCCCCAGTCGTGGATAATAGGAGTTGCCGTCCCAGTAATCCAACAAACTACTGGTTTGCTACCTCGGAAATAAATAGTCTATAGTACTATTAAAAATATAATTGTGGAATGCATTGTAGTCTATACGTAAACTCCATAGATTAGAATGGATGTATATATGTATATAAATACATCCATTGGATATATATATATATGTATTTATCCATCTTTGTTCGCATATGTATATAACCGCGATTTCCCGTACTGACTGTGGATGAGAGCCGAGGTGTGATCCATGCCATAGGTTAATAATAAATAGATCAAAGGAGACATCAGTCTGCAATTTATATGTATTAATGAAATACAGAAATCACAACAGTCCGTATTAAATATATACAACCTTTAGTTTCAATTACCTATCTGGTTTTTAAACCTCTGTCAACACCGCACACGGTTTTCTTTTGTAAACGTTAAAACTTGTGTTTGATGTTTTTGCTACTAAACCTACAAGATAAATGTAAGTGTTAATGTGTATATATAGATATATATATATATATATATATATATATATACATATATATATAGCACATGCATTTATCTAATCTAATTTCACTGCCACTCTTCACAATGTAAATTAACACACACACACACACACACACACACACACACACACATATATATATATATATATATATATATATATATATATATATATATATATATATATATATATATATATATATATATATATAAATATACACACACACGCACACATATATATTCATTTACATTGTAAAATGAGTGGTGGAGTGAAATATCTTTATTAGATAAATCCTATCTATCACGAACCTAAGGAGCTGCCAGCACCGATCTGCTGTGTCCTGGAATTTCTTGGGATAGACCTCAGTCTTTTTTAGACTTTTAGACTTCAGGATCCAGAATAAGCTCTGGAGCCTTCATCTGTTAACTCATGCTTTCTATTTCCCTCTTCTCTTCATGGTTTGCAGTAATTCATCTGGCCTAGAGGTTACTAGATTATATATTACATACAAATTATGTTTGTTTAATTATTATTTTTAAAATTTCCAATGCTTTCCTTTTTCTGTTTTTTTTTTTTAATATTCATTAATTCTTTTATTTTCTTCATAAAGTGACTCCCTTTTTCCACCCCTTCATTATTTGCTGGCTCTATATTTTAAATCTTTTTTGCTCACACTTTCCATACCCTTACTGTTTCTTCCCTTTGTTTTCATAGATCTTTGGTCTCTTTTGTCTCTCATTCCCAATATTTTCGTTCCTAAATCGTATATTTACTTATTGTGTAGTATGCCTGAAGAAGAGAACTAGACAGCCTGGAAAGCTTATGATCTATTTTACAACAGCTAATAATTATTCACCAAATTTGCTTTTGTTCCCTACTAGTTTCCCCACTCCCTCCTCTTTCTCTCTCTTACTATATCTTACTTTCTCTCCCCCCTACAAACATTTCCCCGCACTGGATTCCAGCCTGGGACATTTCTACATTTACAGTTAGAAATATGAAAGACCCTTGTGAGTTAGTTTCATATTTATTATATCCTGACAGCCAGTTTAATGAACAAAATAATTGGCTGGGACATGTGATTAATAAAGGATTTCTAAAGGATGCACCCGGTATTAAAAGTGGCAGAATTGTAACAATAGATCTAACAATCTAAAACGATCGTCTTACCTTCCAGCTTTAGTAATTATCATCTCAGTGCCCACTTCGTGAAATTTCATCCACAGCTCTCTTTCGTGTAAAAAAACTTTAATGCCTTCCATACCCTAATGAAAAGCCGTAAAGATGTTCGTTACAAGTGAAGAAATGTGTATTATTAAGAGAAAATCGATGTTGCAATAAGCAACCCTATGTTTCAAAAAATGTGGGTGTGTGTTAAAAACAATTAATATAAACTATGTCTTTAGGAGAGCTATTGCAAGTCTATTCGCTATTTCACATTTTAATATCTTATAATTAAATTCCAGGGAAAAATCGCTGTTCTAGAGGCCTGAATGCAACTTATGCAATGTACAAAAATCACTTTACAAAGTTAATTTATTCTGTATAAAACTGGTATAAAAAGCAGTTTTAATTATTGTGGAATAACCAGGTATTTCTATTCTAGATTTTGAAAAGTTTTTCTAATATAGGTCCAAAAATAAAAATATGTTCTTAATTTGAATATAATTAGAAAATAAAAAATAAAAGTACATACTGGTAAGTAATATATATTAAATATAACATCTAAGTTTGTGTGAAATCGCATGAGTTATATGGAAGAAAACATCCAGAACCTATAAAAACAGATGTTAGGAAAATACTCCAACTGTTTTTAACAACAGATATATATATTTTAAAAATTTTAAGGGTGGCATAATTAGCTTTAAATCTGTTCCCGTTATATAAAAGGCATGAAAGTGTACTTATTGAAGAACACGCGCCTATATTATACATATAGGTAATTTATGGACGGTTTGTGTAAATTATCTAAGTGGGTTTAACCAGGTTTGAGATTTGTAAAATATTTGGATAATCTGGTAATGTTCTTGGAAAGTTACCCGGGAAATATTCGCCTTTTTGCAGTCATGTTTCTTTTTTGTAGGATTGCTGCAAACTATATAGGAATCTATAGACATACTAATGAGCCTGATTTAATACGAACTGGATATTAAAATATAAAATGAAACAAGGAGAGCATAGATTGAATTCGGACTGGCTGATAGAATAAGCTTCTATTTAAAATACACGTGTTTAATTCAGTCTCAAATATTTGCAGTTTGTATGTTTTTAAAACTAATAACTGAGTACACATGAGTGAGTTAGTGAGTATACATCTTCAGGACATCTCCCACCTATATATATTGAGTGCATATTTGTGTCTATCATATATTGTATATTTTTTTATAGGGTTATCAAATTTTCGAACTTTAAAATATAATATTGCAATTAGAGATGTTTAACGCATGTGTAAAGGGAAGCTTAATATACAACATATGTAAGGTGTCCATTACAGTAAATATATCTTTTAGCTTTGATATATGTATCACTTTGTATATTTGTATATCGGTATATAAATCATCATGCCCTGCAATGTTCATTATATGCCACTTTTATAATACACTGAAGGCATGCAAATGTTTATATATGTGCAAATGCTACCCTATGTGTGTCTTACCTGCTGGGTAAAGGTTGTTTGCGGAGAGGTGGGGGTTTTGCTGCTGACCCCCACCTGACTGTCCTGTTTGGGATCACACTGCAGCTCCTTGGGGTCTGGCTCCACTGGGGTATCAGGCATCCCATATGCCTCCTCTGTGTCAGCCATGTTAGATTAGAAGCCTGCATGAAAAGAAGCCATCCTGTTATATATTGCTCTGCAGCACGCACATACTATAAAGTCGAGGCTGTAGTGTAAGGAACTATATATAATACGATACAGGTTATATGTATGTGCAAGCCTTATACGGATCTTCGGTATTCCGGGTCCATGTTTCATTAAATGCTTGTCTGTGTTGGCATAAATATAATTTAAATTAACGATTATCTGTTGCATCTACTGATCACTTTTCTTACTAAAACAATGTATTTGCTCGTGGTAAAAAAAAACATGTATATGCAAACTTTAAAAACATAAAATATATTTTCTAAATGTCCATATCATTATACAGTTGTGTGTGTGTGTGTGTGTGTATGTGTGTGTATATAGATATCTATATATATGTATACATATATATGTATATATATATATATATATATATATATATACACACATATATATATATAATTTAATTCGTAGTAGCTGTAAACGTACATAAATGCACAGAATAATTACCATTAATAACTGTAATAATAACAGTGAATTTTTGTAATTAGGACTGCAGATAATGGTACAAGAAACGTGTCTATCTCCTCTGAAAAGACCAATAAAGATAAGATTTTTTGGAAGCACTAGGACACTACTAATAACCCATCATGGATTGTGTATGTACTTTTCTACTGTATATACATTCACAGTGACTTCCCCCGACCTAATTAATCCCAAACTATTTCCAGCTGACATTGCTTCCAATGAGCCTCTGTACAGATAACTAGCATTCCAACCATGAAGTATGAGGGCAGTTTCACTTCATACACAGTACACTTCAAAAACTGCAACTCTTTAGATTCACTGAATATGCACAATAGTTACTTAGTAATCCTTAGTTAGAAAAAAACCCATCAACTTTAACCTCTCCCTGATTCTCCTTCTGTTAACGCTGTTCCAGAACAAGACAAAACTCAACTGCATACCCCCCAAAAGATAAAGCATCGACACATATTTTCATAGAAGATAATTTCATCTTTACATTTAAGCCGTCTAGGAAATTAAACCTGTATATCAACACTGTAATATTATGCATAACCGTATTAAACTAATATATAAATATATACAAATATTAGTATTTTTACGCACACACATATATACAATATATATTTAGTATATATATAGTGTGTACATATATATATATATATATATATAGTATATATATATATATATATATATATATATATATATATATATATATATATATATATAGTGTGTGTGTGTCTGTGCCTAAAGATACTAATATTTGGAATACACTTATTCAAAACAAAAAGTCAATGATACTATTTACGATTAACGTTTTTACCACAAAAAAGAAACTTTTAAATGTATATGTATATATAGAGAGATACAGAGAGAATGAGAGAATGTATTTGCTTATTTTAATCCCATGTTTATACTATATATGACATGAATATATTAAAATTTTGTATTGATGGAATTTAATTTAAGTAGTTTAAACAAACTCCCCTGCATTTACTAGTGATATTGATATACTTAAAAAATGCGCATATTTCATGAAAATATACACTGTATATTTCCATGATCACATGCACAGCATAATAACATTGTAATAGCAAGGTATCCAACTGGTTTCCGGGTTTATTGTGTTTCTGCATTAGAAGGATGTGTCTGGGTCTTCGAGTTACTGTTATTCTACAGGTGCACCCAACTGCAAGAACTGGGCCTTGTAGTTATTTATTAGTATGGGACAATATATATATATATATATATATATATATATATATATATATATATATATATATATACATATTTATATATGTGTGTGTGTGTGCGATGTGTAGGTGTGTGTTACATATACATAAAATAATATTCTGACATATAGTCGTCCAGTGATCAGAAGTCTGTGTTTACCTACAAACGCGTATCTTTGTGTGAATGCACATATACATTCATGCACTTATGTGTAAGTGTATACAGTTAAATGTGTGCATATATATATATATATATATATATATATATATATATATATATATATGTATAATCAATAAGAGTATACACACAGGCTCGCAAATCATTTGTTATTTGCAACTGGAGCCTGATCACAGGCCTTTGTAACGAAAGATAGCAGGAATAATGCAATTTGGGGTAAACAGGACCCTTCTAGAATGCAGTAAACCCCCAGCAGAAATCGTGATGAAGCCAAAGCCCAGAAAAGCCCACAGCTGTACCCTGTTTCCCGTGTGTCTCACCCGGAGAGGGGAGAGATCGTGGATTTAAGGCTGTACAATACCTGGGAATGTCCTGCTGTCTCTGTGGGAAAGGCCCTCCGTTCCTCCTGAAAGGATAATTGTTCAGTCCTTTGATTTCCCAAAAATGGGTGCCCCGACCTGGGTCGTTCCCATGGAATGAGTGCACAATCCCTATCAGAGTCTATCATTCAGTAATAAAGGCGATCGGGATTAAATATGTGCCGGGGGGGAATGCAGCGCCTTTCTCTTGCCTCTACACATTTAGCTGCCAGAAAAGCCTGGGATCTCAGTCCTGGCCACGGCCGATCGCTGCAAACACTCAGGTTGTCAGAGAAGGAGAGATAAATCCGGCAGCTCTTATCTATGGCAGCATGGAGGAGAATCTTCTTCCACAAAGCGATGGGGACACGTTGGTGGAGATAGGGTTATGGAGAGGGCAGCCTGGCGATGGTGTCTGAGGGCTGCGGAGAGCCTTGCTCGCTGTGTCTCTTTTTTCCTCTTGTGTTTCTCTCCTTTCTCTGTATCTCTCTCTGGAGGGCAGTGTGAGTTGGATAGAGAAATCCAAGCTGTTCTATTGCACAGAGCTGTGTGTAATGATGGGGAGGGGAGTGGATGGGGCACACACTGGAAGTGCTTACTTACTGTCCAACCAGCGCTGAACGTGCACTGCACACATACTCACTGCGTCCCACGTCCACTCCGAGTAAGCCTCCACTCGCACTCACCTCTCATCCTCGCTTATAGCGAATATTCCTTTCGGTACATCCCAGTTGCCATTGATGTTGTTTTTTAATCCACCTCTCTCCTTTTAAGTCCTTCCCATCTAGCAGCTAAAATTCACCGTCCTCCTTTAAGATCAGTCCCCTGCCATTATTAACTCTTTCAGTGCCAGAGACCTCTTAAGCGATCTCCATCAAAAACCAACACAAAATAAAATTTCCCTCCCCGGCCTTATTTTTTTTTTACTTATAACATACATGCAGGGTAGATTGTAAGCTCCCAAGATCAGGACACTCTGCTCCTTCTCTGCCAGTATAATTCATGTGTGTTCATGTTTTGTCTGTTTTGAATGTTTTTGTTATTTTTTTTTCTGTCCACTATTGTAATAGCGCTATGGGATCTGTGAGCGCTCTCTCTAAAAAATATTATGGAAATGGATGCAATGTTTACACGCATGATTTAGGCATGTAAACCACAAGCAGATGACCCCAACCCTTTAACTCCTTGAACTATTGCGCTATCTGCTATATGGTAGATCAAACGATGTATAAATAGATATGTCAGCCGATGGAATTCACTAACGATTTAAGTTGAAGGTGCAATGTATACAGTGAAGCAGGTCCGGCTCATATAAAATAATCAAACCGTCATAGCGCACAGGAGATTGGTTTTATCTGGGTGCCTTCTATCGCTCTCCTTCTCCTTCTCTCTCTTTGTCTCTTCCTCTGTCTCTGTCCTTTTCTATTTTGTCAAATGTATTATTTTGAGGGTAAAGTTGAACAGGTCAGCTCAAGGTAAACAGAGCCACTCTCCCATCTGAATGGAAACAGATTAGCAGAGTGTATTCTTTTGATAAGGATTAATGCCCAGCACACTTGCTCCTCGATTTCTGACTTGGTGTTAATATGTTGCACAAATTTAAAAACACATTATACTCCTTACAAATTAATTATCTGCCTATTGTAATTGTAGTCAATAATCATAATAAAGCAGCAGCAGGGACTTGATCATCAAAATAGGTAATAGGTTCGATCACGAAATATTTGATATATATATATATATATATATGTGTGTGTGTATATATATATATATATATATATATATATATATGCATTAGATTACAAATGGCTGATATATATGCTAATAGTGTAAGGTTTATTTTAGAAATTGCCCTGGCCCTGTTTGTTATTGCCACTGCCGGTATGGAACATAAAACAACAAGAGCTCCATGTATTTTTTGTAGGATTATCACCTAAAATCCAGATCTGGTCCAGTGTATGGGATATTTATTTATAGGAAAGGAGCCCAGAGGGATCCCAGGTGAAGCCTCTGCCTCCATTCCTCATGCTGACAGGACTAATGTGTGTGGATCTCAAACAATAAATATAGGAGAATAGTCCATCTGCTTTTATTGGCAGTTGTACACAAGTACCACACAGAATTATCTGTCTGCCTGGATTCTCTTACTGCCGGTATACTCATCACTGTGTTAACTCACAAGTTTAACTATATGACACAAGTAACAAGAAAAATAATCAGAAAAAAACAAGGGAATTAGTTTGCGAAGCAGGGGAGAACAAAACATCTCCATGAATCTCTCTTTTATTGAAACTTTTGAATTAAATATAACGTGTTCAGTAATATGCATTATATAGTGGTACATATTTACCATGAGCTGGACTTTATATAAAATGAAAATTACCAGGTAGGCATGTGTATTTAAATAAAAACGTGCATAAATAGATACATGCGATAATTATTGCAACCGATATATATATATACATATCAGTGCTACACGGCAACAACAACATTCAGATCATTTTGTCCACAATTGCAAGCATGATTTAAACATAAACATATTCATATAGAAAATACAATATATAAACTGCAGTAGTTACACGAAAGCGCACAAATGAACAGCAGACCATTCGCGCAACTGAATCCCAAATGCATTCTATAGACATAAAACCTATAGTATTTATACGTCCATGTTCTCTGTTTAAATGCGTACAATGGATAGTTATGCAAATACAAAAGTTCAGAATAGGCTGTATGTGTTGTATGGTGGGTCATACACTTATCTTTTATAAAGATGTAATGGTATAGACACTCTGATATTTGACGCTATAAATGAAGCTACTTTATGTATGTATATGTGTTAAGGGTGAACTGGTTTCCAGAAACCTTACCTTTAAACAGCGGTGCGGATGATCCCAATGACACGCTCAGCACCAGCTATATTATCACCCACCCTGGGCTCCTGAGATCAGCTTCTCTTCTTCCAACCTCTCTTCACCTACTACACATATCCACCGTCTTTCTGGTCTCAAATCTGCCTTTTCTGAGAGAGAGATCTAAATGCTAGAATAGAGCATCCAACTGAAAAAAAAATGGGAAAATGCCTTAAGATCTCTGGGTTAAAAAAAAAAAAAGAAAGCAAGAGATATTGCTGTTTATGGGCAGCTTACAAGAAAGGCAAGAGACGTACATAGTGCTGTCTGAGGGACCAGACACTGCACCTCTAGGAGTCCGTGACGTCATTCCACCTTCCCTGGTCTATTTTCTCTGCCTTGAGAAAAGGGATGGTACAGAATCTGCTAACTCCTCATATTATCCCAGTGTTATCTCTTAGATAGTCCCTTGGAAGATGCTTGCAGAAAGTATTTATTCGAAGGGGGAAGTAAGGACTTCTGTAATTAAACATATCAACTTGCGAGTGCTGGAGGAGGTTGGGATGACTGAGTAAAAAATAATAGGATGAATTTAAATAAATACCCCAAATCTCCAAAGTGATGTATTCATTTAGTGTGTTTTTTTTCGTAGCATAGCTTGTCAAATGAATATACAGACACCTTCCAGGCAGTGGCTATATTTAGTAATCGATAACCTGCTTGAACTTTTTTCTTTTTTAGGGACTAATTATTTACAGTTGATAATGATAAAGCCTAAATCCTCTTCCCTGATAAATCGAGGCTTAACCCATTACTGCCATTGGCAGATCATTCGAGCAGTGAATGGGTTAAATATCCCTATTACCTTGGGTTTTGTTGTTTTTGATACTTAAAGGTTTTTTTTACTTTTTTTACTGATTTTTTTCCCTTTTGCTCTTGTCAATGCTATTTTATGTACCACTTAAAACTGGACATTGGATTTGGGATAAAGGAAATGTATTTATTGTTCTAGGTATAAATGGGGGCTAGACCAATAAATGGTGGCTTTACACATGGAATTGAAAAGATTAATCGTAGAATTTGCATGTATCCCAAGCATTTGCTGCATTCATTTGTAATCTGCAACATTCTACAACACCGTGGAGCCATATGGTTGGCATAAAATACCCTAACATGCAGTGGGCTTGATGCTGCAGGCCAGAGTTTCAGGGGCTCTCTAGGGCCAGAATTTGTAAAGTAGATCAAGCATAGTCAAATCTTACAAAAAATTACTTCATTTTCACAATTCTTGCAGAACTGACAGCTTCTTCTAGACAGACTCTGCCTTAAGTGTGACAAAAGCCAAAATCCCAATTTTACGGCTGTGAACTGTGAGTAAAATTGCAACCAAACTCAATTATGCCTTGTTTTATTTGTTTAAAGCCCCTCAGTCCTCTTGTAACTTGGTGTCATTCAGTCAGGATGCAAAGTGGTTATAATTCTGCAACTCTCCAAGTCAAGGGCTCCCCATGGAATTAGGTATGTAGGTTTACGCTATAACACATATACACATGCACACACACAATCCTCCTTCTCTCTCTGGAACACACACAACACATACACAATCTGTAAGGTACGCACACGTTCTCACTCTTGTTGAATTCCCTTTTGAAAATCATATATTTACATCTAACTGTGTCCATGTTTATCCCCCACCATACCCCACCATGTCCTTCCCTCCCCCTCTTTATTTCCTTGTTGGCAACATTGGAAATGTCAAGACAGGAGTTGCTTCTAATTGTGACATTAACTTGACTTGGTCTGCCAGATTGTCTGCAGTTTGAAAGAGGAGTCACTAGGCTTAGCCAAGAAGATTTAGTGATTGGTGTTAGGGAGCAATGATAGAGCGCTTTTATCATGTGAGGGGAGATTGCCTTTAATGCTATATATATATCTATATATATCTATATATATATATATAGATATATATAGATATATATATATTATAAATATACTGTATACTAAATAATACACACACATACATATAACACACTTTGTTTCACGTCTGTGCATCTTCTCATTGCAATGAATTATATCAAACAAAATTTGTATATTAATTATTAATTATTAATATTATTATTATTATTATTATTATTATTATTATTATTATTATTATTATGCCTTTTTCTCTTAATCAACATGACACTAAAAGTAATACTGTAACATTATACGTAAAGGTTGGAAAATCCAACATCTAAGCTTATGCCGTTAATACCGAATGTTCTGTATGTTGAAGAACATTTGTATATATATATATATATATATATATATATATATATATATATATACGCACGCTTTAAGTATAGGAAAGATTTGTCGCCGCAACAAACTCAGAACAACATATTCGTCAGTAATAATTTAATACATATATGTTATTTTCTGAGCGACAATGTTGCGTAAAACAAAAATATTATTAGTAAAGTCGACCCGGAAAACAGTTTGGAATGATAAAAGTGTAATTTTTGCTCAGTAACGAATACATGTGACCTGTCGTGTAATATCGTTTACAGTCAGCGCTAAGTGGGACGTTTACATTGCGGTTGGATTGTACAAAATATCCCGAGGTTGGTGCGGCAGACACTAATAAATATATAAATAATAATATATGTATATATATATATATATATATATAAATATATATAATATAATAAAAGCAAACTCACATTAAAATAGAGAGATCACAGAAACAGGCCTCTAAAAACAATTATTTTTTAACATTACCAGGCGCGTTGTTCATTTATCTTTCTCTCTAGTTAACCGACGCTAAAGGCCCTGTTCTACCATCAACAAGTTTTGAACAAAGACAACTCTCATAACCCTCAGCCAGTGCCTTTTGAGACCACGCGGCCCCCCAAATGTTGTTGTACCTTGCATCTACTATCAGTAGCGTGCATGGGTTCCTAGAGATGCACTCCATATAGTTTTGCCAGGCTAACTAAAGAGACCTAGAAGTAAAGAGACCGGGTGTTTGTATGTTCTGCTCTCCAGCAGTAAGTGTGCAGACACACACACACACACACACACACACACACACAAACACACGCAGCTTCCCTTAAGGTAGGCAGTGTGTGCGTATGTTCCTGCGAGCTGCAGTGTAATAGACCTCTGATTAATACAAACCTCAGGCAAACGTCTTCCAGCCCAGGCAGTCATGCATTCTTCAACGCTGGCCTCTCACCAACCACAGTCTGCAATTGCAATCTCCTTGCAAGAATATCCCATACACAAGATTTCCTGGCTTTCCCTCGTTGATCCCATGGGGCAGAGTGGATAAACACTTAGTCAACACCTGGATTAAGATTTTAGACTCTTAATGTAAAACAAAAACTAGATCTTCACATTGTAACTAAGAGAACTAAGGTGACCCAGGTGGGTCATTTAAACACATATACACACCTCTCTCAGTCCTGCATGTCTGCCACACTCTGTCTGTCTAACCTAGATTCATTGCACACAATGTATAGGGTGGATTACCATATTCCTCTCTCTGAGGCATACATTGTAATACATTCTGCATACGTGCAGTATTTCCCATATTTGCTTTGTAGGTGAAATAATTAGTTAACCCATTCCATCCCAAAGGTTTCCATAGAATCAACTGCCTAGAAAAAAAAGTAACATTCAGAATTGTTTTTACATAATCACTTTTTCGCTATTGAAAAGACTTACTATAGATCTTGTTTTGGTTAAACAGAAATGCAACTTGGTAGCCAAAAGTTGAAATAGGAAATAAGTGGTTGTTTGTGATGGTTTTTGGAATATATTAGGTATGTTTTGGGTAGATGCAGTGGGAAAAGACTCATTAAACTTTGGTTTTCCCTTAATCCCTTATAATGCTTGCATTTTGTTTTACATGTGATTTAGGTTATAGCCCTGCCTTAGCCTATTAGAGGAGGTCTGATGTGAATACACAGCATTCTGTACATGCAAACACACACACACTATACATACAGGAGCTCCTGCGCCTTCTGTAAATCTTTAAATTGTAGTATTTATGAGACCTAACACAAGTTCTTGTGTGTGAGAGAGGATAAGGGAGCATGGAAATGGGTATAAAATCTACAACGTCCAGTCTGCATGCCTTACATACACAGTGATTAGATAGACAGACAGAGATAGACAGATATACAGATAAACAGAGAGATAGATAGATAGATAGATAGATAGATAGATAGATAGATAGATAGATAGATAGATAGATAGATAGATAGATGGATTGCTGGATAGATAGATAGATAGATAGATAGATAGATAGATAGATAGATAGATAGATAGATAGATAGATAGATAACAGCAATGCATTCATTCTCCTTTAAAACCAATGGACCCTACTGTGAAGGGTGTACCCAGAAACTCTCCATCCCACCCCTTTGCCCAGACAAGGTCCAGCTACAGTAGAATGGTCCTTCCATGCGTTTTATTATCCACCTTGGAAGGTTTCCTGTTCAGCCTTGGCCCTGCAACCTCCTTCATAAAAAAAAGCTTCTTTGATCATTGTCACAAGGAGGGTGCTGTGCCCAGTACAGTCCAGCTTCTCCCATTAAGTACCAATAAAAAGAGGGCAGGTTTGGTGAGTTTCAGGCTGCAGCAATTTGCTTTTTATGGTTCATTTCTACAAGACTGAACACATG
Organism: Spea bombifrons; assembly: GCF_027358695.1. Classification (NCBI taxonomy): domain Eukaryota; kingdom Metazoa; phylum Chordata; class Amphibia; order Anura; family Pelobatidae; genus Spea; species Spea bombifrons. The sequence goes on along the minus strand of NC_071087.1, from coordinate 112,655,302 downwards.
TTCCCGTGAGCAGGTTCATAGAGGCATTGTAAATCAAATGCAAAAGAACGACTTTATGAGTTGAGCAGGAAATGGAGGCACAAAATCAGATCTATCACTGGGCTTTAATTTCTTTCTTTTCGTTTTCTCGGATTAACCCCTTCTTGGCTGTACACCTCACCCACAAATGCCGGGCGATCGCTTAACACACCTTACCTTTGTGTACATCCGTCATACATACCTGTCAGTCCGAGGCCACGTACTAACATTTGTGACCTGTTTACAATGACTACTGTACGTAGAATGATTATTGGAACCTATTGTACAAATACAATCATCACTTCCACGCAGCTGGCTGGAGAAACTATCTCTACCACAGCGTTTAAGTCAAACAGATCACAGTACTCTGACTTTCCCCACCCCAAAGAGCTTGCAATCTACGCGGTCATACAATATATTTACACAGAGCCTTCATAACCACCATTGAAGATATTTGTTATTCTACACGTGAGGGTTCGTAGAGCAACGTGCAACGACAATAATAGATCGTATTTATATATACGTGTGTGTGTATATATCTATATATATAGAGATCTATCTATCTATCTATCTATCTATCTATCTATCTATCTATCTATCTATCTATATATATATATATATATATATATATATATATATATATAAAGTCCAAAAATAGTTACCGGCACTCCAGGGACTTTGCAAATGACCACACAAACAACTTCGGTTTTTAAGTCAACGTTTCAGTCTTGTTTATTACAGACTTTCATCAGGACATATATATAGATCACATAAGTAACGGTATATCAGTTAAAGAAGCTTTATAAAGCCAGAGGGATAAGGATGGCCATGTGTTTTAGAGGTTTGCAAAGACTGCATAAATGTTTTGTTGCCAGGTTTCCAATCAGCAGGCGGTCAAGGTGCGTTGTTCTCTGTAACTACCCTGTAATGGGGTAATTAATGCAAATAACACGAGTGTAAAATCTGTCACTGCAGCTCTTGACATCATCAGAATTTTGATACATATGTGTAATTCTCATAGGCTGTTTATGTCAGCAGACACGGCAGAAATTGATAAATAACAAGGCAAGGGATGCTGTAAATGACATGTGATTCGGTGTTAGTGATGCGAGCCCTTGTCCTGTCTTACCTGGTGCACTGTATACACAGAAAGCTTAACGTCTGCCATAGGGATCTTAATCTGCAGCATCAAACATGAACACGAGTTTTTAAAAATATATTTTTTGTCTTTATATATTATTTTTTCTTTATATTTTATATATATAGGTATACACACACGGAGTAGCTGTGGACTAGACTGAATTCTGAGACTGTATCTGCATGTGCGTGGATTGTTTGTTTTTGTTCCTGCGTGTTCCTGATTTTAGGAAGAGTGTGTGTACTTGTAGCATCTGTGCTGGTTAGGAGATTATGGCAAGTCTGAGAGGTTCTAGCTGTGACCAGAGAATATCTGAGCCCCTTCTGATAACAGGGATTAGAAGTCATTCTACCATCTACCGCTCCTCGAGTTCCACGAAGCACTCCACACACCAGTCCACGCACACCCCGTTTATGCTCCTAAACTTGAATTCGGTTTTGTTAGGAAACACTCTATGGCTTACTAATTATGGCCAAAAAAGCATAGAACTCATTTGTTTAAAAAAAACAAATAATTGGCAAACGATAAAAGCACGATTTGGGAGATGATAAAAGCTCAGTGTATTTTTCCCATATGCATCTGGATGTGTGCGGAATTCACGCAGCCGACTTCTACAAATTGTCTTTTTTTAATCACTCCTGCTTCGGATCTCATTTCACGCAAATAGTCTCATCCCTCTGTATTTAATTACAGTTTAATATATGGTTCGCATTAAGTAACTATACGGAACATGTAAACACTTAGTAGGAAAGGAACACGTAAAACATTAAAACTATATCTGAATAAAATCTCTTCCTGCTTTATGAATATTTCCCTAATACATTAGTAAATCCGACGCCCGCAGATGCATTAAGAAAGTGATAGATAAACAGATAGAATCAGATGAAATGCAGATAAATGCAGATGGATGCATATGATACCCGGATTTAGTTTTGCTTTTGCTACATTTCACTGATTAATTTTCAAAGAATGTTATCAAGATCGATGATCTGATGTAAAAAAAAGAAAAAAGGAAACTTTCCAATGCACTTAAGGTTGACTGAATCCCAAGATGTTTGGCAGTCGGGCTTTATTTACTTCACTTAACATTGGGATTTGATAAAATGTTTAACACATAAATAAAATGTTTCAACTATTCTGTGATCGGCAATGCTCATATACTGGGAAACCAACACCTGAGTAACCGTAGCAAACGAGCAATGCAAAGAATACATTTGTAAATGAAATCCGCAAATCAGCCATTGCGAGACACTTTAATAACCCAAAATAAACTTTCAAACTTTATATATATATATATATATATATATATATATATATATATATATATATATATATATATATATATATATATATATATATATGTGTGTATTAAAATATCTTTGGAGAGAGAGAGAGAGAGAGAGAAAGGCTGTATACACATCTGGAATTCCTAAATATTTTCATATCTCCCCCAGTCTGCTTGTTAACTATTATTTCATATTTTTTAAAATGTTTATTTTTCTTTGTGCTCCATAAAGGGATTAACAAGTAAATTCGTTGCATACTATATATTTTTATTATGTAAAGGAAAAACTCGGTAATGTTGATGGTTTTGCCATTGTATTTAATTGTTGTATAACAATAAATATAATGCGTCCCTTTTCTTTTTCTTCCCGATTGTTTCCGTTCCTGTGATTTTAAATCTGTTTTCGCCATTTTATTCTACATTATTATTATTCATTCCGTGTGCAATCCTATCTATGGAGATCATACAAATCTTAGAACAGATATAATTATAAAAAATAAATAGAAATATATATAAATATATAGATTTTGTTTTGTCACTATGTCACAGTATATTGTTTATTTCGGTGAGTTATATATTTATTTTAAAATAGACCCTGTTTCAATACATAATAAAACTACAATAGTAGAAAATTCACAAATTGCGACGACATATACAGATGTTAGTAAGTAACTGATTAGAAGTAAATGGAAATATAAGTGGAAATGCTAGCTTTTATTACGCCAGTTTAAGAGTAACAGGTACATGTACCGATGTCTCACACAGCACCTACACCCATGCAAAATATGCGTCCTCATTCATGAACATAAACATTGTTAATTTATGAGGCATATTGAAAATATTTTTTGGCCAATATGGCTTCTTTATTTAAAATATGTAAGGGGTATATAGTGCAATAAATATATATTTTTTGCTTTTACAGCTCTGTAACTTCCTAATGAAAAATTCCCACCCCTCATACCGTCTCTTTATTACTAAAGTATGTAATGTTTATAGTATAAAATGAGCTTGATCTCTCCGCAATGGAGTGACACATAATCACGAATCTGTGCTATTTAATGATGCCAGCCACTTTAAATTATATTTGCTGTCAGTCTTTTAAAATTTATTTTACGACTACAATTTGGAAGCAAAAGAGGACATTTTTATAAAATAGCCATTAACACTTCAAATATAGGGCCAGCGGGAACACAACATGAAAAAGAGAATACACATTTCAGATCATTTCTAGCTCTCCCGGTAGACAATTTATCATTGCCTAGCGCATCTTTTATTCATAGAATTCCCAATGCACTATTTGTATTTCTCTCATTCTCTGTTGTTCACAGCCCTCAATCCATGAAACTAGTTTGTCTGGCTGCGTTTCATTAACAAATGCACCCCCTCGTTGTTTCTCTCTCTCTCTAACACACATCTTTATTTCTTTTTTCTTTCTTTCTTTCTTTCTTTCTTTCTTTCTTTCTTTCTTTCTTCCTTTCTTTCCTTCTTTCTTTCTTTCTTTCTTTCTTTCTTTCTTTCATTACTTTCTCTTTATATCCCCCTCTCTCTCTCCCTTTCAGACACATAATCTCTCTCTCTCTCTCTCTCTCTCTCTCTCTCTCTCTCTCTCTCTCTCACTCTCATTCCTCTCTCTCTCTTTCTCTCTCTCTCTCCCTCTCTCTCTCTCTCTCCCTCTCATTTCTCTCTCTCTCTCTCTCTCTCTCACACACACACAGATCTTCTTTTATTTCTAGGTCACCCCCCACTCGCTCTCTCTCCCTCTCTCTCCCTCTCCCTCTCTCTCTCTCTCTCTCTCTCTCCCTCTCCCTCTCTCCCACACACACACACGCACACATCGTTTTTTCTCTCTCACACACCCCTTTCCATGTTTTTTTTTCTCTTTCTTCCTACCTCAGTTCCTGGATTCCATATTTTGTTCAGCCTACCTAGTTCACAGGGAGTCATCTGAGATCAGAGGTGGCTTATTTTTGCCATATGATATATTCGCAGTCTGCCTAGCTCCTGACCCTGGGACCCTCATTAGTGATATCTGTGTGCCTTTTTCAGGAATAGCTTTTGCCTCAATATGGGATCTTGGAAATGTAACAGGAGATCAGCACAAGTCAACTTTGTCTTTATATGACATGCACAACTTTGTTGTGGCTGTAATTAACTGCATAAATAAAGATAAGTAATTTACAGGCTGATTCATACCACCAAAACAATTACTTAATCTCCTTTTTTAGTCAGAAAGGTAACTTTATAGAATATGGCATAAAGTTGCCCTGTAGGATTATTTAGTGGGACTTTTGAAATAAGTGTGTGGTTTTTGTAATCTATGGTGTTTTATGAATGTGTCAGATAGCAATTAAAATAACCAAGTGCCAAGATAAGCAAAACATCTTCAGGATGAATTAGTATTTTTTAGGTTATGTATGGATGAAGTTGTATTTATTTATCTATTAACATATGTGTCGTTTTGTGAATGCAGTCAAACAGTATACTGTTTATTGCATATACACGTAATGGCTTAATCATAATTTACTTAATCACTGCTATGTAATTGATAGTTCACCCCAGGGTTTACTCATGATACTATATTTGTATCCTATTAAAGAATACGAATTGAAGAATAAGTAATACTTTAGAATAAAGTGTGATTTGTATTACCTGTATGGAATGATCTTTGTTTCTTGCAGGATTTCTTATATTACATTTTCTGGGAACAGCTCAATACATTTGAAATATATTTGTAAATGTGATATTAATCATATGTGATATTAAACATTGGGCCAGTTGCAGCACAACTTGCACCTATACAGGATGAACAAAATACCGTAATTAAAGGTTTTGTTCCAATGCATATTTTGTAACTAAATTCAACATTAGAAACGCCATATCTACTTCAATTAAAAAAATTAAGTTGCCTCATTCATATTTTTGCCAGGAACAGAAGCAGACACTGATAGGTTGCTCCCATGTAAATCCAAAAATGATGCAATCTATAGCCTTGAGTTTGACTCATAACCATGTTGCATGGGCAGTTATTATTTATTTTTCACTGTGTCCTTTGTCACTTTATTTATGTTTTAAACATATTCTTGAAAAATATACTTGTAGAATCCAGTGCTGGCTTAATTTTGTTAAAAACCTATGTTTTAGTTAATGCAATCCAAATAGAACTCACTGTTACAAGGATAAGGGTCTATCAATGTGTATGTACTAAACCCTTCTGTACCATACTAGAATACCAAACACTTTTATATTTAGATCATACACACTGGCTCCAGACACATACAGTTTGCCCTTTTTCAGTCTCCAGTGTTGACCTTTCTCTGCCACAATTATTGTCTTCTACATTCACGGGTCCTAGTGCTGTCTGTTCATATACACCCTACAAGGAGGAACAGACGCCTAGACCATCTATATTGCATTAGTACATTTTGTCTACATAATGGCTAATTCCTCACTTTATTTATACTTATGTTGGGTTTTAGCAACATGCATTCAAATAAGAATAAAAACACCTTTGGTAAAAAGTATCTTTTTTTTAGCCATGTACCAGGGGATTAATGGGTTATCTGACCTGTTCCTGATACATATTCATGAATCAGAACAATTCAAAGAGAACGCCTGACCTCCAGTTTAAAGAGAGAAATTGAGAGGCAGAAGATAAGAAGAAGAAGAGAGGAAGCAAGATTCAGGTATATCCATCAACTCTAAACATACACAACACATGTAGAACCTCTTCATATACTGCCATGAAAATGTGCAAGAATTTTTTACTTGTACAAAAACTAAATGCAACAGATATTTCCAATACATAAGAACCTGGGCTGATTCAAAGTGATTTACTTCTTTAGTGTGACCTCTTTTCACAGTAACATTGCTACTCCATGCATAAATTAATTTTGTTATATTTTCATTTTGGTGTTCTTGCATCCTAAATTTTAGTCCATAGTTTTAAACCTTTGTAAAGAGCATAGCCCCCTCAGCCCAAGCTACAGTATGTAAAGAAAAACTGGCGATGAGAAGGTTGTAGATACAAATGGTGGGAGAATGCTTAATCATCGTTATGTCTTTAAATACTATTTTATTCTGTATAAGCAATCCTTTGTGTTTGATTTACAATTTTAGAACTTTTATCCCAAAAATGTTGTTACCATGGTAATCATACAAGGTACTATTCTGTCTTTACACACTGTGTATTTTCTGCACATCATTTCAGACATGTTTCAAGTAGCAGGTTCCTGGAGTGCAATATTCTGTTTGTGTTGAATAACTTTTAGTACATTTCATAGAAAGTATGCTAATTATTGATTAAATATCTATATGAACCTCAAGATTGTAAGCTTGCGAGCAGAGCTCTCTCCACCTAATATATCGGTTTGTCTTAGTCTGTCAATTCTTGTCTTGTCATACCCCTTGAATATATGTATTGTATTAAGCACTGTGTAAACTGTAAGAGTTGTGGTTTTAACTCCATATTGCACTGCTCATTTGAAAGGCCAACACTGGTAGGTTCCTCCAGCTAGAAGAGCTGAGTTGACCTTGTATAATCCAATGTGTAAGAAGAACTATCTGATTTCATAATGCTTTATACAGGGCCAGCAACGCTTATCCTGTAGCAGAAGCTCACCAAAGCCCTTCATAATGTACAGTGATGTGTATATTTTTACAATGAAAGCATTGTAAAATATGAGGTGATACATATAAAGAACCCTTCATATTATGTCTTCACTACTCATTGTACATAAAACAAAAAACAGCTTGCTGTTATCTTAAGCCTTAATCGGTTAGGAACCGTTTAAAACATAGCAGTTTAAATGCATTTCCAAACTCGCTAAATATTGTGCATTCAAAAAATCACACTAAAATGCTCCAGTGGTATTTTCCTTATAGATCCCACTTTTTCGCTCAGACAAGAAGGTTGGACTGTTTTGTACAATAATTCCAATCTCTTCTAGAGGAATCTAGGGTATACATGTTTCCTTGCAGAATTCAATCCTTCTCATATCAAATTCTTACATGATAACAAAGTAATTTCTAACAAGGTTAACGACACTACAACCTTAAACCCCTGTCTGTTTTTCAACTATCATAGCCTGTTTAATATGTTGCATAAACAAAGCAGTTTTTGAACAACAGTCCCCATCAAGCTCAGGTAGCTATGGTTACTAAGACACATACCATATATATAGATCTCAGTTAACCAGTCGTCTTGGGCTGTCTTGTAATTTGGTGCTTTCTAATTTGTTGCATATTATTTCCTGTACTTTTGTTGCCTTATCTGAGATCAGAAATATGAGTATTTTATTTCAGTTATAGAAGAAGCTTTTTTTATGTGCTTTTTTGTTTTGTTTTAGATTTGCTTGTGTGAAAGAGATTAGGTAATATGACATCTTTATCACTAGGATGCTGGCTCCTCGTGATATTAATCTTATCCCTGGTCTTCAATGAGACATAAATCAATTGCCTTATGCTTTTGATATTCGGGCCGGTAGTCTTCAAATAAGAAGCACAAGGGTGTGGATTCTCTACCAGTTGAAAACCATTTCTACCACAGATTGCAATACAAAATCTTAAGGTCAAAACCAGTGGTCGATGTTATCTCAGGTAATGTTGCATTGTCATTGCATTGAATTTAGGATCAGAACATACTAAAATACTAAATTAGGACAATTTTGTTATTTTTGTGCACAATGGTCACATTTATAGAGTACATTGGGATTTACAAGCTAAAGCATAACCCATATATATGTATTAGAAATCCTCCTTTGGTTATTCCCGGGGGGGGGGGGATGGGAGTATTTTATTAAATTATTCCACCACTGTTAAACTATTCATGCTTTGGTGAGAATATGTGGTGAGAATATGTCACAATACTTGCAGAACAATAAATTCTTATTTACTTTTCATTTTTTGCCACAAATTTCAGCTACACTGTTTTAAAATAGCCCCATTTTAAAAACATATATAAAGATATATAACTCGTAATTATTGTAGGTGAAATCCACTGATGTTGGCTCTCCATCAGTTCATGTGAATTTTTTTACCCAATGTGACTCACCCCCAGTCACTGTTTAGTGAATAAACCCCATCAAACATTCAAAGTATTGTGATTTAAGTAAAATATGACTGCTTAATAGACAAAACTCAAGCTTGGCTCACCATTATTTTTTATCTTTATTGACTTAACCCCTTATTTTGCAATGCAATTTGCAAACCTCTCGGCATATGTGTAATCATTATAAGCCCCATGTATCTCAACAATAAATTACGAGGTTCACCGAATACTTTCTCTGTTTAATTGAAATGGTGATAAAAGTACCCAAAAGCTCTTGTTGGATTACTGTTTCACGCCTCTCCTAATTAATGGTGCCATTTAACTTAGATAAGGATGATTTAACTGCTCTACTTCTGAATGGGAACTGGGATGCACATGGTTTACAACTGAATTTGTTTGGTGGATTTTGTCAGAAATCCCCCTGCCAAGTATGGTGCTTAGCAGAGTTTACAACATCTTGCTCCTTAAACCAGATCATTATCAGCTTTGACCAAAATGTATACCTCTATACAAACTATTATTTGTTATTTTTGGAATTTTCTTAAACTGAATTTGGTAGTATTGCCATGTTTATTTAAGAAACCAAAACAAAATAGTTTTAAGTGCTATGATAATTACAACTATAATCTAATTACTAAGGAATTGAAACTTAAAATACTTGGCATTCATAGTAGGGAAAGGGGTGCAGACGACCATTATTGCTCCACATGAAATGAAAACTCATGAACCAAAAAAGAACCAAGATGAGGAATCACTAGTCATAGGTGATATTATTATTATGTATTGTTTTATATAGCACCATCATATTCCACAGTGCTGTACAATGGGTAAACAGGACATAACAATTAATATATAACAACAACTTGACTTACAGAAACACAATCCAGTTTACAATCTACAGGGATATACTCTATTCTGGCAATAGAGGTGACTGAAAACTTTTGTCCAAATTCTAAAAATAGTGGAAAATTACCTTTTGCAGAGAAAATGGCATTTAAGTGGTTTTTTGTATCATTTAATGCATCACACATCTCTACCCAGGAATTTCCCCGGGCTGATCCCTGAAACTTTGCCACTCATTACAGAAGATAAACGTGATGACTATAGACATTATGGAGTTGTGGGATGAGAGTCCAATACCAAAGGCATGAGGGGGACAATCAGGTTGAAGGAGGTACGGCTTCCCCAAAACTAGAGATTAAAGGCTATACTTAAAGAGCCCAATCAAGGCTGCTATCATCGTTATCTAATAGCATGAAGTAGTTGCTTAGGGTCCCCATTTTATATATACAGTGTATATATATGTACAGATAGATAGATAGATGGAAAATTTAAATTCTTACTGATAATATTAATCTCTCTTGGAAGGTAAATTTGGCCACACTCCTTTGTAGCACCCCGAGGATCAACATAACAAATAATGTGTTCCACTGGTACTGGTTTGTTGGAACAATTTAAAAACTGCTCTATATTAATTTAGACCTACACACAATCAATTAATTTAGAATTATTATAGGGTCATCTTCTACCGAGCATGCAAAAATGATAAAATTGTATTTATTTTTTATTTTGCAAGACAAGCCATCAGACGCTATTCTTCCTAATCAGGCATAGTCTAGTCAACGTCATGAAACAGCTGGGGTAGTGCTGAACTAGATACACCGGATAAATCTAAGCATAGCAGCCAGATTGCACTCCCAAGTGAGCCTGTTTGTATTTGCTGTTTAAATTCCCACATTTCGCAGTGGCATTTTATGTAGCTTGGATACATCCCTTGAACAATTGTTTTAAAATATGGAGTGTCAAAATATTTAGCCATTCATTTATTAAAACTACATATAGAATGCATTTTTTTAATCAACATTATTGTATTGCAGATATTTCTCATAAAAGAAGGATACATTTTGACTGAGAAGCCGAAAGCATGGATACTGACACGTTAAATAATTTAGTCTTCATGGGCAGTACTAGCCTGTGCTGAATTCATATATCCCATAGATGAAGCCACGTATTCCCAAAGAACAAAAACTGCTATTCATGGCTTCCATGTGGGATGTCGGGCACCAATTGCAGCATCCATACATATTCAATTATTTCACATACTTTGTTCTATGTAACATAATTGGTGCAGTGTTTTTATCTCTAGGAGGCTTCATTTATTGAAGGTAAGAGTTAATCAAAACCTTTATCACCCATGTGAAAAAGTAATTGCCCCCTTGGCGGCAAGAACTGTAATCAACCTTTTTGATAGCTGGCATCGAGCCTTTTACATCACTGTGGAGGAATTTTGGCCCAATCTTCTTCGCAGAATTGTTTTAATTCGGCCACATTGAGAGGATTTTGAGCATAAACTGCCTTTTTATGGTGATGTCACAGCATCTCAATTGGGTTCAAGTCAAGACTTTGACTAGGCCACACCAAAACCTTCATTTTGTTTATTTTGAGCCATTCAGACAAGGACTTGCTTGTGTGCTTGTCTTTCTGCATAACCAACTACGTTTGAGCTTTAGGCCAGTCATTGTCCTTTCGGATTTTCTGGTAGAGTGGAGAGGTTGTGGTTCCATCAATTATGGCAACTTGTCATAAGCCCCATACCATCAGATCACCACCATTGCTGGTATGATGTTCTTATTGTGGAATGTTCTGTTAGCTTTACACGAGACCCATGTCTTCCAAAAAGTTCCACATTGACTCACCAGTCCACAGAATATTATCCCAAAAGTCTTGGTGCATTACTTTGTTACCCACCTGCTCTTGGATTTCTTTAGATGTGCTGCTTTTTGAGACCCTTTAGCCTACTTTGCCAGACAGGTTATATATAATTGATTTTTATATTCAACGGGGCTGACCGTAATCATTAAATCTGGTTAATTGCTGGATTTAGTATCTAAGAATGTTTTTTCGCATAGGGCCAGGGTTGGATAGAGTTTTTCCTTCTAAACATAAAATCATCCTTTAAAAACAGCATTTTGTGTTTACTCAGATTATCTTCCTCTGATATTAAAATTAGCTTAATGATCTGAAACATTTTTTTTTTAAATTTATTGATTTTCAAAAAAGTTTGAAAAAGACAAACAAACAGCATTCAAGAAGTGCACATAATAAAATCTGAAACATTTACGTGTGACAAATTTGCAAAAAATAGAAGAAATCATTCAGGGGCAAATACTTTTTCACATCAGTAGTCTGCCCTAAGAGCGATAATATATGTGTGCAATACCCTATTTTGTGGAAAGTAATGGGTAAATTGCTGGTGCCATAGGAGAGATTGATAATTCATAATAAAAAATAATTAAGCCAAAGAAACAGTTACAGACAGTATGGTTTCCCACAGGCAAAAATGCTTGTGTTACGTCTTAATCTGTAGCGCCGACATACAGTATAATAGGCTCATTTGGTCCAGCTCTCTCACCGAATGATGTACTCAGAATTGTACTTCATATATTCACACAAGTGTGGCAGGAGAAGGGCCACATTTACACTGAACCAAGATTTAAATGTATGATCATTCATTAGCTTGACTTCATAAGAAGAATGACAAATGTAAAAAGCCAGAAATCACAATGTGTATGCTAGCTATAGGAGAAAAAGCAGACAGGAGATGTAAGGGTGTGTGGGGGATGGAGAGGGAGAAAGTGCTTTGGAGTTAGGACATAGAGAGAGAGATAAGAGATAAGAAAAGACAAAGAGGAGACAGAGAGACTGTCAGGAGCAGAGCAAGAATGAGGGAGAAATGGCATGAAGAGAAAACAGAAATGAAAAAGGAACAGTTTCCCAACCTACTATAAGATTGAATAAATGTTCTACTTAACTTGCTTATGAGTGCATAGGTTAAAAGCTTTGTAAAGTCCATATTCTTGCATTTGAAAATTAGTTAGAAGGGTGATTGATCTCTTAAGTATTTCAGCTTTTCTCTTCTGTCTATGTAACAACTTTGATGTTTCTACTGTATTATTTCCATGAGTTTGAAATTGGCACCCAAGTTGTATAGGCTCTTGAGCCAAAAGTATCTAAAGGTGGTACTCGGGGAGTGTGTTGGTAGACCATGAAACCTAGTCTGGTGCTTCAGAGAAAATTAGAGTAAGAAATTAGAGTTAGGTACCCTTGGATTTCTGGGGATCTGATCCTTAGTCCTTCACATGTCCTTGTCAGTCCTGGACTAGGGCTTAAAGATAAAGATGGTAAAACAATGCACATAAAGCTGTCTGTAGGATACATACGGCAGCACTATGCTGTTACACCGGTGCACACTAAAGGACAGAGTCTGCCACACAAGCAGCAATAAAGACATGGGGGAAGCCAATAGAGATTTGTATTTCCATTGCATACAAAGAGGGACACCTTTCATTTAGAGATGGGGCTAGAGGTGGGGCTTTACAAGACTTTTTATGTGACTTTTGACTTTTACGCAATTATTTAAAAGAATAATGTATTTTATTTACACAGGTTCATTTATAAACCCATACATGCTGATTTTTGATATACATTATTGTAATGTTTAGGACTGCAGAACAGTATGACCCACCAAAACCCACAAAAACTATACCCAGGATCCACCAAACATTTTGACATAAAAGAAAAGAGGGACATCAGAGGAGGAAAGATGAATGGGTGGATTTAAGACATTTGAGGCGCATGTGGGAAGTATGTCATTGGCACTTGTATTTTTATCTCTGATCCATTAGTAAAATAATGGCTAGCTGTGAAATATGACATCATAGCTTGTCAATGCTACTGTGCATCCATTTGATACTGTGCATCCACTCCTAACCAGTGTTGCAGGAGCAGCAGAGCTAACTCTAGCTCCCTTTCTGAATTGAGTTAGTCTTATTGACACATACATTTTACCAAGCTCTGTGTTGTTTTATCATGCTTCATTTCAAAGACGCATGTGGAATTATGCATAAACTCTAGCTCATCTCATTCATAGAGGTGCTGTTCCACTTAGACAAAACAATGTTTAATAGTAAATTGTAAATCTGCCATTGCATTTTTTCCCATTGTTTAATCAAACCAAAACAACACTTAAGAAGCTGAATGAAGTAGAATTTTTAAAAGATTATTTTGCATTATTTTTATTGCTATTCCGCAGAGTAGGACCAACATAGAATCATAGAATGTAAATGCTGATGAGAACCGTTTAGGTCATTTAGTCTGCACATAGTCTACAGTCTGGAACATCAAAGTGCAGAGGCTACCTTTTATTAGGTGATCAGTAATTTTTTCATATGTCATTTCTGTTCTCATGGATTCTTCTAAAGAAGCTTGGTGTGATGGTCATCAAAGCAACAAGTAGAAGTCTCCCCCTGATTGCTTCAGTTTCAACTACATTGCACCAGAATTGCACTTTGTACACAACATTTCCTCGATTCTGTTACCCCTTTAGATATTCTGTACAACAAGGGAACCCCTGATTCTCATGCTGTGGTCATCTGCATTAGGCATCCTTGCTAACCAATTTATTGGACCTGTAAAGTATTGCATTTGGTGGTTGTTTCTATGGTTACAGATACAGGCTATCTTACTGAAACCTTAGTATACAATTTAAAAATGAATGACATTTTGAACATAGAGCCTATTTTTTATTCACTTGAGCCCTCTGCTATATTCCACATTCAAAGTGTTTTTCAGTGATTTCTTTATAATTTATCGAGGAGGAAATAAATGCACAGAAATGCATGCATGCATAAAAATGAACCTGATGTACTAGCTAATTAATTGAATTTATAAAACACTGCCCTGAGGAAAGTCAGAAAGAAATTATTAACGTATATTAAATCTTCTAATTAATTTCATTTTCTAAATTCTTGTATCCTGAGGGCTGCGTCCAATTACTATAAAATATTAATATGATTATTGTGGGAATCATCTAGGTTTGTATGTATGATGAGAACATTATCTGCATAGGGATGGATGCACCCAATAAAACCAGGTACAGCCAGTGACGTATCCTGGCATAGGCCGACTAGGCCCAGGCCAAAGGTGGCAGGTCCAGGGGGCGGCAGTCTCCCTGCTGCAAAACAGGGGGCAGATCACCATAGTCTCCATTTAAACTATGGAGACTATGCTGACTCAGATATAGATATATAAACATATATATTTTTATAAACATATATATATATAAATATCATATATAAATAAATAAATATTATATATATATATATATATATATATAAACATATATATATTTTTTTATATCATTGGTAATTTAGTATATAACTGGTAATTTATATATATATATATATATATCACTATAATGAAGTTATTGACAATGAGTACATAATGCTTGCCTCCTGCAGTTTCACTCAGCTCAGTGAGCATCTAGGTGGGAGTCAGCTCTTCTTAATGAATGAAATGCCTTAAATTCTGCAATCTGTAATTCGTCAGTAGTTGAATTTAAACTCCCATCTGCTTAGAAAGATCAACTTTAATAAACACATAATAGACACACTGTCACTCCATTGTGTTTCTTTTAATCCCAAGAAGAAACAACGACTCCAATGCCTGCAAACTGGATTCCCTTACCTTCTATCTACTGGCATTCGCAGTGGTTATAAGAAATGATTTGTAGCAAATGCACATATCGCGAATGTTAGATATCATCTTCTTGTCCTGGATGACAAGAGGGGGATCAAATTGTCATAACTGACATGGGGTCTATGATATTACAGCACAAGGCAAAACACCTATACAGGGGGAAATATTTTTTTATCACCAAGAAAATAATAAAGAAATAAGAACAAAAAACTCCAAAATGTTAGGAATGGCTCTGCACATGGAAACTCTTGTTTATTTTTATTGTGTAGGTGAGCTTGTGTTATAATTCCGGTCCTGCGTGCGTTGTGATACAGAACACTCTGTCTTGCCTTTTTCCCCAGTCTTATAATACCGTTCTGTTGCTTGCTGAATGGCATTTACTTATTTATTGATAATGGTGGAATGATGCATCGATGAGTGTTTTCCCTTACCACTTCAACTGCACTTTGATAAATAAGTCTGCTGGAGCTTGGCGCAGAGACATAGAGGAGTGGAGCCAGATGTTGCCATGCTTCCTTTGTGCTGCATACATTGTAATGTACATTTAGTGTGTGCAATGGACCGGGTAAATGCTTTTACCATCATCATGCTCTTAATATCCATTTCATAATTGTCCATCCCCACAACACCAGATAGGTCTGTTTGAGTGGTAAAAACTAACCAGTTAAAGGAATGCTCTTTTACTACCAGTATTTATTGATTTATGTAGTGTCGCTGTATTCTTCAGTCCTGTACAATGGAATGCCATTTGTTATTTCATTTTCAGTAATGATAATTCCTTTCAACTATCCCCACAGTTTGCTAAAGAAAATCGGTTCCCCTTTATCTACATCGATGAGTGTACCAAACATTCACCCATGTATCCACACTGCCTTAAAGGGAAACGCCAGTAATCGAATGCACGTTAATGTATATGATAGCTGTGTGGCAAAATGTACGATAACATGTTTGTGACGCCCCCCTGGCAAATGCATCTCCATGCACGTGATATATTTCTCTCGAGGCGTGGCAAACACTGCAGGCATTTTAGATCCCTATACACACATAAAGAAAATGTTCCCATTCACTTCATTGGAAGCACTTTCCTGCCACTGATTGCCTGGAGGGCAACTGCAGGGCTGCATCTTCTACCTCAGGTGTTCTCTTCTTTTTCTTCAGTGGTGCTGTCAAAGACAGTAAACTATCCCTTTCGGATTAGCCTATTCCATTCAATTATCATGCAGCAGAGAAATAATATTAAGAAAGATCAAGACTCGCTATATTACATACAAAGGGATAGATATGTATTATTGTATATGTACCTGATGATATGTTTAATGTAGGAGAGAAAAAAACCAAACCACAATTATTTTCTTTAGTAAACCGATGAGTGTAAGAAGGACTTTGTTTAGTTTTTAATGTCTTATAATATCCCACCTAGTGGAGGATGATCTCTTTACCTAAATGAATTTACATTATGTTATTTTCAGGAGGATACAAGGTAAACTGCCAGATTCATGGACTTATTTTATAGGCACTGCTTGGATGCCGTTTTATGAAACAATGAAATAACATTCTAGTCTTCAAACAATGTATTTTTTATTTATTTACTGCACAATGGAACAGCCAATGTTTAGTTATCGGAATTAGAAAGTAAGACTGCTGTCTCGTATAACTCTTCCCTTGGCCGTCTCTACTGAAACCAGGAAGCATTGGCATGTAATTCTCTTGCACATGCTCAGTAGCACTTCCATTGAACTTACTTAAGTGGCAGCCAACCACATGCCTGCTAGAAAATCGTCAGGTAGCAAAGCATACATCAGATTACCTGCCGCTACACCCATTAACAAGAATAAGATTTTTACTTTGTATGTATGTATGGTATGTTCTCTGCCTTTAGCAGCGGCAGCTGCGGAAGGAGTTAAACGAAGGCAAAAGTCTAATTTTCGGTCTAATTACTAGAAACGTAATTGTTTATTCTCCATTATTTCCATTCCTTACTATTTTCATGGCTGGCCTTGAGCCATCTCACACCCTGTGCGTAAACTGAATTTGGCACACCCACTCCATAAAATCTGAGTAGAATTATGACATAGAATATGTTTTCCGTTACCAGTGGATATTTATCAACATATAATTCTTATGTTGAGGTTAATTGAGGGTGGAGTGAGAGACACAGGCATCCCTCTTTCATAGAGATTCCTTATACAGCCACTTAAATTGCCCATCCCAGGGACCAGCCCCAGCTATTTCCCTTACACTAGAACATTCTCTAGGAATACTGCGTTCACAGCCCAGTTTTTAAGTAAAAAGTGTAAGGGAAATTATTGGAAAAAAATGCCGTTGCCAAATTTACCAGTATAATGCTGAGTTCTCAGGTCAACGCATTAGCACTCGAAATATATATATATATATATAACTGCTTTGTGTGCCCACTATGTAGGTGAGAGTAGGTTCTCACCCTATTGAGAGTGTGCCTTGACGTGGCGGGTGAGCTTAATTATGCTTTGGCCAATTCATATAACCAAAACCTCTCATTTATATTATATTTCATTTATATTATGTTTATATATTTGTTGCCAACTTTATTAGGGTAAGAAGCGCAGACAGTTTTTGTTTTTTGTATACATTGTACAGCCAATACACTGTTTTTGCAGCATGCTTACACTGTTTGGTAGGCCTCATATTATACATTTGTATTATTTGAGCCTGTGACTAGCTTAGCGCACCGGCATTTTTTCTTTTCCCTGTTTGCATATATATATATATATGCAAAAGGCGATAATTGTTGACCTTATTTGCACGCGCCTACCCAGAATCCCTTGTGGTTTTGGCAGCACCATGAAGATTTCTGAGGGAAAAAAGGATGGTCAACCCTCCAGGTCTTCAAGTTAACAACTTTTCTTTATTCAAACAAAGTCAATGACGTTTCAGTCATTCATTTTTATTGCAGGTGATAGATTCAAGTATAGGAAAAAATATGTCATGCTAATGTTTAAGTTCCACTTGCAAACTGTTTTCACATTGCTATATAAAGCATATGCAATACTCTTCAAAGTTTGCAACAGGTTCTATATGTTAAACTATATGTTTATATGTCATAAAGACACAGGCAGCTATATCATGCTAGCAGCGACCAAGTAGCTCAAAAACAAGTGTGCTCACTTCAGAGAATACTTTTGGAATATAAAAGAGTGCATGCAGGCAATCTAGCCTGAAAGAGAATACCCTTTCAGCAGAAACTGTACTATTTGGTTTTAGTTAATGAGAGCTAATTATGAGTAAAAAAATGTGGCATCATTGCATTTCTAACAAACATTATATATATATAGGGTTTTTGTTATCTGTTTGATGCTTAGTTGTTCTAACATATTGATCCATTCAATACATCCAGACATGTAGTGTGATTGAGAGGTAATCAACAATAAAGAGGTAACATTTGGTCTCAAATTACCTGTACTAGATACATAGGGTTATATTGATACAAACTAGTTAACTGGAAAGACAGTTACTTAACTGAGACAAGCAGTTCATGTACACATTTGGGTTTTGCAATATGCTCCAAAATACTCCATTCTTTCCCATTTTATCTTTCTTTTTTGTTTTAGCAATGAAAATGTGTACCTTGGATACCATATAGATACAGAATAATGATTTGGCTCCAAGAGCAGTGATGTATCTACCTTTTTTTTTCCATAGATCTGTCCAAATTATTTTTTTTTAAAAGTACTCACCTTTCAAATAAAATGACATTAAAATGCAATGATCTAGATTTTTCCAGGCAGAGAGAGCCTTGGTCCTAAAATACTCCCCAGATGGAAAGTCAAAAGAAGGGCATCACTTCAAATGTAAGAGCCTGGTTTGATTCCAGGTTATGTGTGACAGTCTGAAATCCAGAGCACTTGGGGGAGAGAGTCACCGATGTCAAAAACATGTATAGATCCCTTTGAAGTGAGACAGCAAGCAGCATTTTGCTTGAATTAGGGAACTGGCACATGCTAAATGTCCAGCTGAGAGTTTCAATTCAGAGGGGAATTGTAACATATTCAGGCATATACCACATATGTTCTCATTAACTCTTTAGCATAGTTTATTTCCAAGAAAATATAGCATTACTGCATCTGCTTTAAACACATCATTGCACTGGCATGGAATCATTTACAAACAAGGTGCTACAACTGTATGGTGGGTGCCCTAATGCCATGCCCCCCCCTAAATGTTGCTCTTTATGACCAAACTCTCACTTTCCTCCCTTGCTGTCTCTCTTTTATAAGAGGTTGGAATGTTTGGTGAGTTTGGGTGCATCATAGCGCTCTGCAGAAAAAAAAGACTAATCCAACAAGATTAATGATTAACATGGCTAATAGGGGTATCAAATTTGGACTACATATCAATTAACTCACAATCATGAGGGCTGCAGTGATTAACCACGGTTGTGCAGAGATGTATTTCGAATGGCACAACTTTCTATAAAGGGGCATATTTAGGCCAGTACCATAAGGTGGGTAGCAAGCGTCCCCAAAGGTACCACAAACAGAAAAGCAAAGATCTGTGTTTTTTCAACACTGATCTACATTACTTGCTCCTTCATGCCCCAGTAGAGCACTGGCGAATTATGTTATAAATATGGGGAGAGTGCAAGTAACAGAAGGCTGTGCCAGCTTGGTAGACTAATGCCATGGGCAACACATAAAATGGAAAAGGAGCTCAAAAGATGATGAAGGTGTTTTATGTTTGGTGAGGCTGCTGCTCTAGGTCAGGCCTAGGACAACACTGGTCATAAATCTGTCACGCATTGTTCTTCATGGCAAGGCAGATATTATGTACTAAACCGCAGCTAAGTTTCTTTTACATTCTGGAAGCCCAGGCCATAACAATCTATTTCTTGCATAGCTGGCAGACTAACATAGGCATAATAAGAAATTTCAGACATCCGCTTTTGCTAAAGGTTTGGA
This sequence comes from Spea bombifrons, assembly GCF_027358695.1. Taxonomy (NCBI): domain Eukaryota; kingdom Metazoa; phylum Chordata; class Amphibia; order Anura; family Pelobatidae; genus Spea; species Spea bombifrons. The sequence goes on along the minus strand of NC_071087.1, from coordinate 112,635,344 downwards.
TCTGTCGTACATTTAGAGACAACTTTGTCTTTAAAAAGAATGCAAAAGAACAAAAGTGTTTATCTAAAAACTAAGACTCAATAGGATAATCTCATCTGCTGTCTACTTTGGCAGAAACGTTTTGAGACGTTTCCTAATTTGTTCTGTTTTTGTTGACTTGTGCTAGGGTGGGATTAATTAATGTGTTTACTAAAGGTATTGTGTAGCATTTAAGAAATGTGTATGTTTAAATAATTTAATTAATTAATCCTACTATATAGGTTGACTTGTTGCTCACCATTGTGGTTTCTTATGTAACATTTGAGATTCACCCCTGCTCCCAAATGTCGCTTTATGGCTGAGCTTTGAAAGTTTTAGTCTTTTCTCTTAGATAATGACTGAGGGCATTGCATTTCATGAACCAAACGCAACACTATTTTTTTAAAATATAAATCATAGGTTCATGCAAATTATACATTTTTATCAAAAAAATTATGATGAGACTTTATTTTTAACACAGACTCTAAGTAGACCATGCCTCTCCTTGCGTTACACTGTATTTAAACTTGTTAATAATTGCTTTTTGTTTACTGTGCTGGCAAGTTAGAAGTACATATAAAATAATAATGTTAAATAGCTTCCCAACTTTCCCTGGGTTAAACATTTATGAAAAAATATTAAATACAATATGCGTAACAATAAATGTATGAATAAACTAGGTATGGAATTATTTCTATAAATCACTGAGTATAATTATGCGCTTCATTTTTGGAAATACAGACCACCGAAATGGTTAAGCAAAAGTAAAAGTACGAAATTCAACTATAAGCTTTCGAGTTGGAAAGCAGCAACAGCGGGTTAGTATAATATGAACCATTGTTACTGCTCACGGCCAAGCGCCATTGTACTCTTGTTATTGTCAGTCGCATCCAGAAGCAGTTCTCAGAGTGTCCTGTTTTCCGCTTACAAAGTTTGAGGTTATTTCGGAGTCCCCGAGGGGTATAACTTCTGTAGTTGATCAAGGCAATGAAATGAGGGGTTGACCACAGGGATATTGCTGCTACCACACAAAACACTTCTAAGACATGGTTAAACCTTTCAAAGTAAATTGAAAGCTGAACAAAACTCAAGACAACCCTATTAAATCTGACAGATGGAAATCACAATTGTACAGAGTCTCTCCACCAACATTTTTCTGTTTACCACACAATAACTGCACATAAGGGCCCAGGGTCATAAAAACAAGCACAGCTCTCACGTTCTTTATAATCCTTGGATATAATGCTCTTGTTGTTAATTTCGCTGCTGCTGCTGTATGTATGTATGTGTGTATATATATATATATATATCGCCTAAATTTCACCAGGCAATGGAATATTCCTGCTGATTGGACTATTCCATTGGTTGCTATGGTGATAAGAGCCTTTATGAAGCTCCCCTACAACCACCTTTTCCCATTGTATCTATTTACATTGTAATGACCCACTTAAATGCAGCTCATTAGCATATGCATTAGGAGCCATTTTGAAACATATCAGCTATACTTTCTTCATAGGCATACAAGGGCATATAAAATACTTTCCCTCACTTTGATTTTTGCTTTACAGCACTAATTCAAGTCAGCACAGGAAGAGCATGATGACTTTAACTTAGTTACAATCGTTATGCATGACGCATAGACACTGCATTTTTAGTATTCTATTTTCCCTAAATATATAATGCTAAATAGATTTCCATAAATAAAGAGGCTGGTATAAAGAAATTTTTTTGGATTTGACCTTAAGTTTGTTTGGATCTCAATATGAAGAGCTTCAGGATCTGTCTGAATGTTATAAATAAGAGATACATAATATTATTATGACCCTCTT